>NC_091800.1:35692575-35995606 GCF_041296235.1 Equus asinus | reverse complement strand
ACTAAACTATAGATAATGAAATTCACAAGAAAAGATAAAGAACATTGCGAGGGGCCCGCCCGGTGGCGCAGACATTCCGCTTCTTGGGGGCCCAGGGTTCTCAGGTTCAGATCCTGGATGCGGACATGGCACCGCTTGGCAAAAAGCCATGCTGTGGTAGGTGTCTCACATGTAAAATAGAGGAAGATGGGCATGGATGCTAGTTCAGGGCCAGTCTTCCTCAGCAAAAAGAGGGGGTTTGGCAGCAGTTAGCTCAGGGCTAAACTTCCTCAAAAAAATAAAAATAAGAATAAAATTATAATAAATAAATAAGTAAAAAGAACATTGTGAGAATCAGAACATTGCCAAACTGGAAATGAAAAAGTAGACAGAATATGCAAGTGATAGGTAAGTAATACACAGTTTGGAGAGTTTGAACAGCAAATAAAAGAATACCAATACAATAATAGCTTCATTTTGAGGAATTATTTAACTTTGATAGATACAGTGAACTCTCCTAATTTTTATTGAAATACAGCTTATGTTGTTATGATGTCAAATTCATAATAAGCCAATGTCAAGAAGATGCTAACAGAAAAATAGTGAATAAGTGTCAGGAATTAAAAATTGAGTAATCATTACATAAGGATACTTAAAATACTTTGAAATCTTTCTGCCCATATAATAAAAACTCTTGAAGTTTTCCTATGTTTGACAAGTCTAAAAATTTACACGACATTACCAACAAAGAGTTGCAAAGCTGAGGGCAATTTCTCTAACCCAACAATACTAATAAACAATATTAATCAACCATGCTAAAGAAAAGATTGAATTTTCTTTCTGTTCTCTCTGTGGAGTATTATTTTACAAATTTGTTGTATTCTAAAGAGAAAATAAAAAAATAGGCAACCAAAATGTAGGTAAAGTATAGTTATTTCAGAAAGTTAAGCAATATCTTTTATTTTCTTCTAGATTTCATGACGTCTTTGGTATATATAATGTTTTCATAATTTGTTGTTTGCTGTGATTTATTTTATCATTGCAAATATTCACTTTGATATATCTAATTTAACATTTATAATTTTGTGGACTATGAAATTATATATAATTAGAGTCCTACAAAATCTAGATATGGCTCTGTGTGGTTTTCTATATTTAATAGATTGTCATTTTTCATTCATTCATGTAACAGAACACCTAACAAAAACATGTAATGTCTATTTATAAAATATTGATGGAGCACTTTTCCTGTATCTGTAAGCAATAGGATATTATAGAGCCCACAGCTGACTCCAAAGGCACTCAATTCTCAAAAGCCCAAATCAAAGTGATTCATATCCTGATTCTTGTTATGAAATTCCCATTAGTCTGCAAGTTTTATGATAAACAAAACAAGATAACGTTCAGCCAATTTATGAGATCCTGAAACCTCAGAAGGCTTGGAGATCTGAAACAGCTAGTAGAGTCTAAAAAGCCACAAGATTGCCTCTGACGGAAGAGTCAGGTTGGTTTTGATAAATACCACCATAAGAAAACACTGCTGATGACAAGATTAGCAAATTGGCAAAGGATGTTAACACTACTCTATCCAAAGAAACTTGGGGGCTCTCCTTTTCCCACTAAAGGCACCCGATTGTTTAACAACATCGCCAAACCTCATTCTCATATTGGATACAGCTGCCCTCTCCGTTGGCCAGGGGTATTTTTTCTTCATGATTGGAATCAAGTTAAAGGCGAGAGGAGGGAGGTCTGAGAGAAATAAAATCATGAGGAGGGCTGAAGAAGAGCATATCCCTCTTGGATTCCAAATCACTGTCGACCTCCTTCTATCTTGTGCTGGACGAAGGTGTGAGCTTAAAATCAAACATGCGATTGAAACCTTAAAATGCAAAATGTTTCATCTTACTAACAGAAAATATGCAGAATTGCTCTAAGTTATCGTTTTTAGCCCCATTATTCTATGGAAGCAAGTACATAGGTGATTTCTCAATAGAATACAGCGGGTAGTAGTTTGAAAAAAACCTAAAAACATTCTATGTTTATACTTCAATAAATTAACGGCAACAATAAATATTAATGCAAATGTGAAAACATTTTAGGAATCATACTTAGTTGTAGACTCAGATTTCTAGTCTTTGGATACTTACCTTATAAAAATAATGGAGTAAATATGCTTCAAAAAGTTATTTCAATAAATGATTGTGGGACTCCAGCCTGTTGACCTACTGGTTAAGTTTGTGCACTCTGCTTCAGCAGCCCAGGGTTTGCCCCTTTGGATGCTGGGCACAGACCTACACACCACTCATCAAGCCATGCTGTAGTGGCATCCCACACAGAAGAACTAGAAGGATTTACAACTAGGATATACAACTATGTACCAGGACTTTGGGAAGAAAAAAAAAAAGAGGAAGATTAGCAACAGATGTTCGCTCAGGGCAAATCTGCCTCACCAAAAAACAACAAAAGATTTTAAAAAAATAAAAATAAATGATTATGTATTAAACATTCTGGGAGGAACACTGATAGTATATTATGGCATTTTAGGGGAGGGAGATATTTCATCTCATTATATTTATCAGAAAAATGTTTATGGATTTTGACCTTGAAAGATTAGTAAATTTTTAATTTCTCAAAAGATGTGAAAGAATATCATCTATAGCACAGAGATTTTAAGTGACAGATATAGTTTGTGTGGGAGATTAATGTTCATGAAGGAAATATACCTGAATTTACTCAACACAAATTATGATGGTATTTATTTCTTTGTCATGTAAATGATAGAATTAAAGATATGTAAGCTTATCTCAAACAATCAATGCATTTTACAAGTTTATGGTTTTTATTGCACCATAATAAAAAAAGAAAAGTTTATATATTTTATTTATTTATCCTTTTTATTGCTATCTAATTAATAAAGCACCAATAACTTTATTAAAATCATCTTTTATAATGAACTACTATGAAACAAATAGCTTTGCTATTAAGCTTTGAAAGAGGGCGTGGAATCAGATGATGACTACACAGATGATTCAAAGATGAAAACGATTATCAACAAGGTCATGTCTTCCAGAAAAACTTAAATCAGACAATTATTAAAATGTAGCCCGCATTTCTCCCCTTTATGTAGAAACCAATCTGATGCCTTTGCAACTCAAAAGACAGATTGTGCCAGTTCTACTTACTTCCTTTATGGGATATTCGAAGTTTACTTAAAAGAATACCTGGGAATGAACAGGAAGAATTCTCAATTATTTTCTAAACTATTTATATAAGAAACTTCTCCAGGGTAGAAAGAAACTGAGCAAAACTTATTCTCCTTGAAAACAATCCTTGACTGGAAACAGAGGGCAATTTCCTGTGACAGAAACCCTCTTGTAACAAACACAAGAAAGAAAAATAGTTATCGTCATAGTATACTCGCTTTTGTTGATTTAAATGTTTGGCAAGCACTGTGACCATATTAGAATTTGAGTAAGTCACAAAATTATTTCAAAATAAAAAATTTTGTCTTTTCATGCTTGGTAGTTTAAAGAAACCCTGTGAGAAGATAGAATAGTATCAAAATACATATTATTCTCTTCCTGAGTCAGTTACAAGCTCCATATTTTCAAAGGTTACTCCCTTATTTCAGAACGTATGTTTGAAAAATGTAAAGATCTGGTTTCTCTAATTTGCTTTTATTAGTGTATAGTAAAGTAGGAGAAATTTAGGTTCAAATGCTAAAATGATTATGTAGGCTGTTTATATGACACCAATGCATTTGTGTGGAAAATAAAATTACCAATCAGATTAACGTTTGTGCTACATGATAGACATACGTATCAACGGATATCTTCCATTTTATGAAGTTAGGTTAATATATGTATATTTCATAGATATATGTCAAAATTTGGTTTAAAGATATGGATTGTTTTTACTAAAAACTGTGTATATGTATAGTTACAGTAATTTCCCTGACAGAACTTCAAGTTGGCAGAGTTTGAATACAATGTAAGGTGGGATGGAGTTACATTTCCAATTAAGAGATAACAGTGATAAATTTACATCAACTTCAACCAAAGTCAGATTGTAACTTGCTGAAATGTGCAAGAATTTCACGCCCAACAGAAATCAGAGAAAATTTTAAAGTCAAAGCTTTTAAAAAGCAACAATATTTTGAAAGGTATACAATTGAACACCGTGATAACTGGAAGTTTTTGTATGTGTGTTTTATAAATGTGTTTGCTTTGCAATTGTTGCTGAATGTTTTAGTGTTGTTTAAATTGCATGTTTCTTCAAGTTTTTAATGAAAAAGTTCTACGGCTTCAAAATGTACTCAAGACAAAATTACTGAGAATACTAATCTACGTGTTTGAAAGTTGTTTCAGGTAAACTTTGTAGAGAAGTACAGGATACTATGCTATAACATACGGAAACGTGCATAAATTGTAGGTGAATTTTCTCAAAGTGAACACAGCATTGTAACCAAATCAAGATCAAGAAATAGAAAATTGCAAATACCACAGAAGTCTCCTAGTCATTACCCTATCTGAAGGGTAAACAATATAGTGACTTTTAAAATTGCAGATTACTGTTGCTTGTTTTTTAATTCTTCAAAATGAAATAATTTAGTATGTTGTTCCTAGTATCAGCCTTTTTAGCTGAATTTTATCTTTGTGAGAGTCATAATGTCATGTGTAGCAACAGATATTCATTCCCATCCCCTTGTAACATTCTATGGAATAAGTACATAACAAGTCATTTTTCCACTCTACTTACAATAGACACTTGGGTTGTTTCTAGAATGAGGCTGTTAAAAATAGTGCTACAACAAACATTCTAGTATATGTCTTTTGGTGAATACATGTATGAATTTCTGCTTGATATATATGGAAGAATGAACTTACTAGATCATAGAATATAAATATTTTATATTTTAGTAGGTATTGTCAAAAAGCTTTCCAAATTGGTTATACCAATTTACATTCCCGTAATGAATGAGTTTGATTCATGGTTAGTGATTAATGAACTTGAACCTTTTCATGTGTTTATTAATGATTTCAATATCCTTATCCTGAAGTGTCTACTCAAGTTTTGCCCATATTTATTGGATTATTCATACTTCTGTTATTGATTTACAAAAGCAATTTTTTTCTTCAGGGCACAAGCCCTCCTTCATATATGATACACACATCCAATATCATCTCTGACTCTGAGGCTTAACTTTTCATTCCCTAATGATATCTTTCAATGAATAAACACTTCATTTTAATGTGACTCAAATGATCAATCTTTACGTTAGTACTTTTTATGTCCTACTTGCAATCATAAAATTACTCTCCAATATTATATTCTAGAAACTTAACTGTTTTTCCTTTCACATTAAATCTAAAATCCATCTGGAATTAATTTGTGAAAGTGATGTGAGGTAGGTTTCAAGATTCATTTATTTTCCAAATGGATATTCAATTGACCGAGCACCATTTATTTAAAAAGTTATCCTTTACACACTGCATTACAAGAGTTTGTTTATAAACTCTCTGTTCTATTCCATTGGTCAATGATTATTTTCTTGTGCCAACTTCATACTGTCTTACTGAGTATATAAGTACATGTTATTATTAGCCCTCTAGCTTTTTTTATTTCTAAAGATTGAATTGGCTATACTTTATCTATCTGAATTGTCAGATTACACAAACATTTGCCTTAATCACATGTACTTACAAACATACTCACACACAAATATACACACATATATATTCTTCCATTTGTTTACATCTTCTTTAATTTCCTCAGTAATGATTTACGAATTATGGTTTTATTCCCAAGCATGTGAAGTTTTTGATGATATTGAAACTTGCATCAGCTTACGTTTGTTCATTGCTGGTATATACAAATATACTTGATTTTTTTTCAATTTTTAACATTTTATTGAAGTATAATTTACATACAATAAACTGCACATACTTAAGATATAAAATTTGGTGAGGTTTGCCTTTATAAATATCCATAAAAATCACCAGAATCCCAGAATCAAAATTCTTATCTCCCCCAAAACTTGCTTTATATTATTTTTGTAAGTCGTTCCTCCCATTCCTTCCCCATGAACCAAACTACTAATTTTTGTTCTGTCACTATAGATTAGTTTGCATGTCCTAGATTTTTATATTAATGAAATCAAATAAGTGCTCTTTTTCTGACTTCTTTCACTTGGCTTATTTATTTGGAGATTCATTCATGTTGTTGCATGCATCAATAGATCATTTTTCTTAATTGCTGAATATCATTAGCAATATGGCGTTGTATATTATTGTATGTCTATATCATAAATTTTTTATCCGCTCACCTGTGATAGACATATTGATCATTTTGAGATTTGGTTACAACAAATAAAGCTGCTATAAACATTTGTATTCAAGCCTTTGTGTAAACATGTTTTATTTCCTTATGCAATAAGATCAGTAAGATCATTAATCAGGTCAATAGGAACAGAAGCAGTAGCTGGAGTTTAAGTATGTGTTTTTATACTAAGCATGTAATTTTTCTTTTTTAGCCTATTGATATGATGAAGTACAGTGACTGATTATCAAATTTATACACATCTTTTCCCCCAAAATATACTCCTCCTGATAGTACCCGTGTTAAGCCAGAAAGCCAGAAATCTGGTATAAATTTTTATTAATTATTAACTTTATTTCTTACTACCACATATAATGGGTTACCACATCCTAAGCATAATAAAGTAAATTTAACTTTTCTTTGACTACAAACATAATAAATGTTCACATTCAACTATTTTGAAAATAAATTAAAAAGAAAAAATTTTAAATGATCTCACCACCAATAGTAAAAACTTACAAGTTTGATAAATTTCTACTTTTTTAATGCATATTTTTCAATAGGTGTGATCTTATAGATCATATAATTTTGTGTTTGATTTATATTATTTAACATATACAATTTTAATTCCACGTAACTTATTTAACTACCTCCATTGAATTGAACATTTAGGCAATTTTCATTTATTTTACTATTGTAAACAATGTTTTATTGAACTTCTTAGTGCAAGACACTTTTATTTACAATTATTTCTATATGTTTGATTCCCAGAAGTAGAATAGCTGTCAATGAGCACGAATAATTTGAAGACTTCATATATTTTACCGCCTTGTTTCCCAAAGAGATGTAACAATTTACTCAACCTCTAGCATGTCTGTTTCCTTCTAGCCTGGATAATATCGACTGTTCCCATTTTAAACAAAGCAGAACACATCAAAAGTAAAATCTGTGCTACCTTGATATATATATTACATTAATTTTACTTCTTAACAGTTCCTCAAATCAACCCTCTCATCTTGGTTACTACTGCAACTGGCTTGGCTATTGTGTAGCATTTGCTTCCTAAATGGTATTTCTGCTTTTGTTCTAATCTTCCACCATTCTTTTGTCAACACCATTATTAATGAATTTTTAAAATTCTAGTTCAATTCTATATCTCTCATATGTATAATGTAATCTATAAACAACTCTATAAGCACAATAAACACACAATAGAACCCCAAGCACGTGATACAGAAGTCAGAAGAGACCTCACCTCAACAAAAATATGTTTCTGGCAGTCAAGTTGCTGTAAAATGCTACCTTAAATTTCTTTATCAGAGCTTTATGTTCTCACACTACACTCTTTTTATTATTTGTTGAATATCTTTCCTGTGCCTACATTCCCAGTCCTTGCTACTTTGATTGTAAACTCTGTGAGGACAGGGACATGTCTATCTTACTTGTTCACACATCCTTAATACTAGGCTGAGTTCGTGACACAGACATAACATAATTATACAAGTGGCTTGTGAATAACTTATCTTTATTGTCCCTTTCTTACCACTTCAGTTTCATCTTCACGGATTTCCAAATCAAATATTAATAATATATTAGTAATTTACTGACTTGGAGATAGCTTCCTGGGTATATTATGCTTTGTCATTCCTCTCTTCTCTGATGCTTTTTGCTACTCTGTGTCTTAGAAATCACTTCTTAGAATGAAATCATAAAATGAATTAATCATTCTTCCTTGTTAAATCTTACACACCACCTGATCACCCACCTTAGCAAGACTTAGAAGATCCCACTCCATAGCCTTTATAAACCTTTTGAGAACCTCTATTTGGCAACTATCTAGATTCCCTTCATCTCTGTACTTGTCAGTTTCTTACCTTACTGAGATTCCCTTGAGTAAAAGGACTTTGTCTTATATATCTATGATTCAAGTTCTGCTGTGACAATATTTGTCCACTAGGCAAAAGAACAAAAGGGAATCGACTACTTCAAGTGCTTTGTAAGGAGAGTGACTAATAAGCTTAAAACAATAAGTGATGTGCTCTTTAAGAGCACAAGCTGGAGTGAGTTCTTGCCAGGTAAATGCCCTAACAGACAAGAATATAATTTGGGTGAACCATGGGCCTAGTTCACATTTTTGCATAGCATAAGGCTCTTACACAGAGACTGTGTGTTTTCTTCTCAGGGTTCGAGGGAATGAGAAGACCATGTGGCAGACTATTCGCTCATGATAGTAATTTAAAATTGCATGATGTGTCATCAATCACTGAAATTATTTCAGTTTTTTTTGCCAGTATAAGCACCTGTTGTTTAAGCCATGAAGGCTGATATTAACTATGTTGCTAATCCTTGCAAAATTGGGCCTTTGGTTATTACTGAACTTGTGTTAACATAAAACTGAGTGCTGGTAAGAACGATTCAGGCACTGCATTTTTATCTGATTCTGTGAGTCATGGCTTGTGACCTTGCTATCTAGCATCACAGTCATGGTCTTAGGTGGCCAGATGGTCTTGACACTTTGGTCATTTATGCTAGTCCCTTTTTATGGTTTTAACTATTCTTATTGTTAACAGTTTGAATTATTCCTTTACAATTGGTGCCTTGAACCATACTAGTTAATCCCGAAACTGGGTTCAGCTCAACCAAGCTGAGCCCCGTATAATTCTTTACCTGGTGCCATAATGGAATTGCAGAAGATGGATAGAGAGAAAAGCTGACTTTATCCAGTATCAACTCAACTCTTTATTAATGTCCTAATTCAAGGGTTAAGTCTTAGACTGTCAGGTCAGAGAAGTTTTAATATTTTTTATAGGCAACTGCATATCACTTAAGGCTACTTTGAAGTTTTAGAGGTCATAGTATATACAAACTCAAACTAACTATTAATTATAAATTTAAAATAGTATTTTTATTTGAACTGCACTAAAACCTATGGATTTTTTAAAAAATTTTAAAAAATTCCATAAGAATGTTTAAAAACTGTAGAAGATGATAAAAAATAATGCTTTTTTTAAAATAATGGGGACTAGGCAAAGCCAGGATGTGAGAAAATAAAAAATAAATGATTCTGCTTCCCAGCAGAGATATTGATATGCACATTAATGTGTTACTGGAACAGGACAGAAGCAACAAAAGAATCAATGTGAGTCTGGTCCCGTATTTCAAACACCTTTTTCCTTTACTAAGAGTGTAATATGTAAGCATGCATCAAAACCACCTTTGAACTCTTATCCCTTTAAGTGCATTTGTCCAGATCTTTATACAGAATACAGAGGCCTTAACTAATTTTATCTCAGAGTACTTGTTATTCATGGTCTTAATTATTCTCCATAATAGAGAATCTTGCATTTTAAAAAAGTAAAAATTTTGTTTTATGGCAAAAACATATGTTGTGAGAGACACATGGGAGTACTGATTCCCATTATACCCTAAGTCACTTTATCTCAAGCAAAAATTTATAAGAAAATATTCCATTAGGTTTAACTAGAAAATTTACCCATCAATGGAAAAGTTCAGTGACTCCATCTTATACCAAGTTTTGAGGAGGGTGTGCAGAAACCAGAGTGCTCATATATTGCTGGTAGAAATATAAAATTGTGCAATCAACTTGGAAAAGAGTTTGACAGTTTATTGAAAGTGTAACTATACACTTACCATATTCCACAGCAATTCCACTCCAAGATATTCACCCAAAAGAAATGAAAATATATGTTGACAAAAAAAAAAATGTACAAGATTGTTCTTTAGAGCCTTACCTTTAACAGCCCCAAATTGGAAACAATCCAAATTTTCACAAACAGGAGAATAAATAAACACATCTAGACATACATAAAATGGAATACTATGCAGGAATTAAATTTTTTAAAAAAAACTACAGATATCACATCAAGGTGAATTAATTTCTAAAATATTATACTATTATATAACTGTATGACTCCATTCATATAACTTTTTAAAATAGGCAACACTAATCTAATGTGGTAGAATCAGTGCGATAGAATCAAATGAATTTTCTGGGATGAGGAATGGGGAATTGGCTCCAGGGAGATTTTGAAGGTGATAGAAATGTTTAATATCTTAATTGTGTAGATGTTACACAGGTTTGTCAAAACTCCTTAATCCATACATTTACAATAAGTGCATTTTATTCTAGGTAATTTATATTTCAAAAGCGGATCTTTTAAAATTTTAGAAATAAACCGGGAGTGAGACAGAACAAAATCTTAATACGACAGTAGTTCAGCAAGCTTAGAAATCAGTTGGTTCAATCTGGAAATAGAAGTCAGACAATTCTCTTCATGAGATAAAGGAGGAAAAAACAGCATATGTGTATGATTGCATATAATAGTATATGCATATGAGTATATGATAACAAACACGAATGCATGCCTACAGCTTTTTATATATGGGAATAAGACAAAGCAAGAATACAGAAAATAAGTTATAAAACGTACAACAGAGATATGTCCAAATTAAAACAAACTTGAAAATTGACAGTATTTTGGAAATTTGTGGTAGCTTTTGAAATTGCAAAGCAAGTTATTGTCACATTATAGGTAATATCTAACACTCTAGGATTGCATTAGATACTATTTATAATAAATTATTTTCCTATTCATGTAGGTTTTATATATTTGTATAGCAAATTTTTGTTATATCGTTTTTATTCTTAAGGAGTGATTCTTAAAGACATCCAGGATTAAATATATGATTTCTTTTTAGATTGAAAAGAAGAACATTTGATGGTGTTTAGTTTTTTAACAATTGAGGTATCATGTGATTCTTTAAGTAGGTTGAATAGTCTTCTCATTTTTATAAATAGATTGAATAAATGTAAAGTCAGAGTTAGTCATAACATTTAGTTTAAAAACCCTCATAAATGTTCTCATTCTTTTTTAAACTTCAAAAGAATCCTTTCTGAGATAGAGTATATTCTTTTGAAGGAAATTATCTGAATTTCAGAAACTCCTCCCTTTCACTTCCAGTATCTGTTTCTATTTAAACATGCATTTGCTTTCAAACTCCAAAAAAAAAGTCATTTAACTTTAAGTGCCAAGAAAAATGTTTTACACACACATGAAATCTCTTATTTGGGAAATAATAAAATGCTATTAAAATGTTAGACAGACCTACATAAATACTCGAGATTTTCAAGGAATCACTTATGCAAAAGCTCTCAGTATTCAGTATGGCATACACTATATGAGAAAAAGCACAGAAGTGAATATTAATAATTTTAATAGTAATAATAGCAACAACAGTAATAGAAAGTGTTTTGCTTATTTGGAGCTAAGTGTGTACTGATACTCTCAGGACACAATTTCTATTATTACAAAAGAGTAATTACAGATTTCTTTTAGATAATTTATTTTCAGAGTTAAAAAATAAATGGAGATTCCTTTTTGCTAAAAGAAGGACACGTGACAAAACTATTAGGTACTGATAAAATATAAAATGTGTTGGAAAAAATTATTAAATATTTGTGTACAAGAGGGAAAGTTTAAAGTTGGGGGACTGTAGTAAGACCCTAAATTGCATGTATTCTATGGAGAAATATACAGGAAAGGGCATGATGAGGTGCAAATAAAATTGTCTTCTGGAAGAAAAAATAAAAAAACTTGTAAAGGATTTTTTAACAAGAAACATGTTTCTATCGTTCTCCAATAGGTTTGCTTAATCTCTCTGTTTCTTGGTACAATGAAAAGAAAGAAGTTCATTGTAAACATCGTTGAGCATGGGTAGAACTATGGGGCAGAAAGCAAATGGCGGCCAAGAAAGAGTGTAGAAAGTTCAAGGGAAAGAAGCATGTCAAACAAGTCGTTATCATAAGACACAAATAGAATAGTTTCCAATAGGTTAAGGTTGAAGGTACGACGTTACAAGACATAAAGTAAAAAATTTCATGATAAAAACATTTTGGTTTTCTTTTTTTTTAGTGAAGAAGATTGTTGCTGAGCTAACACCTTCCTCTATTTTGTATGTGGGATGCTGCCAAAGCATGGCTTGACCAGTGATGTGTAGGGATGTGCCCAGGATCTGAACCTGTGAACCCCACACCACCAAAGTGGAGTGCATGAACTTAACCACTATGCCACCAGGCCAGCTCCCAAATTTGAACTTTGAAATGCTTCTGACAGGGCTTTATACCAAAATCTCTTATTCACTTATATACTGCAAGAGTGACTATTTATGGTTAATTATCAAATGCCTATCCCTAAGCATATAGTAAGTAGTCAGTATCCAATAATATTCTAATGAGTGAATGAATAAATGAGAGATAAAATTCTCATTTAGGCATCTATACTTCTAATACTCTCTCCTGTCTCCTCCTTGTTATACAAAGATGCCCATATTCACTTATTCAGGCTACTACCTACTCACCCTTCAGCTGTCAGCTTAGAAGTCATGTTCGCTACACCAATCTACCACAAACCATCCCAGGCTGGGCTGGATGACTTGGTGTGGGATCATATAGGAATCATATAGGATCCTCACACCGTGTTTTATTGTCCTCAATATCTCATACTAGCGTTTGGTAACAGGGGTAACCAGGCTTTGTTATTTTTTGAATGGAAGCCCTTAAACATTGCATGGCACACAGTAGGTTCTAAAAAATATCAGATAAATAAATACATCAAAAAAAAATTGGGGAAAATGAGATTGGGGCAGAGGCATAGAGAGAAGATAAAGAAGTCTGTGACATAAAGAACAGTAAATATCCATGGAATTGTTAGCTATGAATAGAGTCCCTGAAAGTCAGCCTAATAACCTAAGGATTTGCTGTGGTAGGACATGTCAATATGTTTATATATTTTAGCACAGGAGTAATTAATGTTTATGATGGAGGGCAAGAAAGGATTTAAAGATAATAGGCAATGATCTTAGTATCAAAAAAAGTATATATAGTTTGGAATGCTGAAACTAGAAAGTAGAGGATTGGCAGCAGCTTATGCACTTTTCGAAATAAGAGAAGGTATAATTATATACAGTGTTGGAGATGAAGAAAAAGAAGATTGATAAAAGTTAATTCAGGGGCTGGCCCAGTGGTGCAGTGGTTAAGTTCACCCGTTCCACTTTGGTGGCCTGGGGCTCACCGGTTCGGATCCCAGGTGTGGACATGGCATCGCTTGGCACACCATGCTGTGGTAGGCATCCCACATATAAAGTAGAGGAAGATGGGCACAGATGTTAGCTCAGGGTCAGTCTTCCTCAGCAAAAAGAGGAGGATTGGCAGCAGTTAGCTAAGGGCTAATCTCGCTCAAAAAAAAAGAGAAGTTAATTAAAATATCTACAATTAAATACGAAAGCATGTACAATTGAAAAAACTTTGGACTTACATTTTAGGCAACCCTGGCTGAATAAACCATCAAAGACTACCACCAAAAAAAAAAAAAATCAACTCTCTTTAATATTATTATCCTAGTAACAATGTTGATAAATGACTAATATCACGTCTGTCATTAAGTATGTTTGTATTATAAGATGTATTAAAAAGTTAAAAACATGACTTTAAACCAAAAGAATGGTGTTATGAGTGATGGAATAGTGAATTCCAAAGAGAAATAATAAGGGGGAATTTTCAGTGACTGGATACTCAATTAATCTTTATTTTAATTTAATTAATTTTAATTTTTTCCAGCTTTTGAGATATAATTGATATATAATATTGTGAAAGTTTAGGATGTACGACATGACGATTTGACATCCAGATATATTGTGAATTAAGTACCATGATCAGGTTAGTTAACAAATCCATCACCTCACATAATTACAACTTTTTGTTTGTGGTTAAAACAATTAGGATTTACTCTCTTAGCAACTTTCAAACATATAATACAGTATTAACTATAGTGATAATACTGAGTATTAGGTCTTCAGACTTATTCATCTTATAACTGGAAGTTTGCACCCTGTGACCAATATCTCCCCATCACTCCCTGTCTCCCCTTCCACTCCGGATACTGGCAACCACTGTTCTACAATCTGTTTCTATAAATTTGGGGTTTTTTAAAGATTCCACATATAAATGTGATTATATAGTATTTGTCTTTCCCTGTCTGACCTATTTCACTTGGCATTATGCCCTCTAGGTCCATCCATGTCATTGCAAATGGCAAAATTTTTTTGACAGAATAATATTCGTATTCAATAATAATAATATTCTCATTTTCTTTGCCTATTCATCCATTGATTGATAGACACTTCGGCTGTTTCCATGTCTTGGCTATTGTGAGTAATGCTGTAATGAGCATGGGGGTGCAGATATCTTTTTAAGCTAACTGATTTCATTTCTTTCAGATATATACCAAGAAGTGGAATTGTTGGATCATATGGTAGTTCTATTTTTCAATTTTTTGAGGAACCTCCATACTGTTTTCCATAGTGACTGCACTAATTTACATTCCCATCAACAATGCACTAGGGTTCTCTTTTCTCGACGTGTCCCAAAACTTATCTGTTGTTTTTTTGATAATAGCATTCTAACAGGTGTGAGGTGATAGCTCATTGTGGTTTTGATTTGCATTTCCCTGATGTTTAGCGACAGTGAAAGTGAGCATCTTTTCATGTACCTGTAAGCCATTTGTATGTCTTCTGTGGAAGATTGTCTATTCAGGTCATCTGCTCATTTTTAAATCAGATTATTTGTTTTTCTGCTGTTGAGTTGTATGAGTTCTTTATAGATTTTTGGATATTAATCTGTTATCAGATCTGTGATTTGCAAATATTTTCTACCATTCTGTAGGTTGCCTTTCCATTCCGTTGATTATTTCTTTTGCTTTGCCGAAGGTTTTTAGTTTGAAGTAGTCCAACTTGTGTATTTTTGCTTTTCATGCTTATGCTTTTGGTGTCATGTCTAAAAAATTGCTTCCAAGACCAATGTCAAGGAACATTTTTCTCTGTTTTCTTCAAAGAGGTTTACAGTTTCAGGTCTTACATTTAAGTTTTTAATCCATATCAAGTTAATTTTTGTGCGTGGTGTGAGATAGGGGTAGAAGTTCATTCTTTTGCATGTGAATATCCAGGTTTTCCAGAACATTTGATTGAAAAGAATACCTTTCCTCATTGGGTATTCTTGGATCTCTCGTCACATATTAAGACTGTATATACATGGGTTTATTTCTGGACTCCTGATTCTATTCCATTGGTCTATGTGCCTGTTTTTATACGTTACTGCTTTGATTACGTGAACTTTGTAGTACAGTTTAAAATCAAGAGGTGTGATACCTCAAGCTTTGTTCTTTCTCAGGATTGCTTGGCTATTCAGATCTTTTGTAATTCCATAGAAATTGTAGGGTTGTTTTTTTCCATTTTTGTGAAAAATGCCATTGGGATTTTGATAGAGATTGCGTTGAATCTACGGATGGCTCTGGATGGTATGGACATTTTATCAATATTAATTCTTCTGATCCACAAAAACAGGATATGTTGTCATTGTTTGCATCTTCTTCAATTTCTTTCATGAATGTTTAATAGTTTTCAGTGTCCAGATATTTCACCTACTTGACTAAACTTATTCCTAATTATTTTATTGTTTGAATGCTATTATAAATGGGATTGCATTTTTTATTTCTCTTTCAGATAGTCTATTGTTAGTGGATAGAAATGCAACTATTTCTGTATGTTAAATTTGTATCCTGCAACTTTACTAAATTCATTTATTAGCTCTAATGGTTTTTTGGTAGAGTCTTTAGGATTTTCTATATATAAGATCATGTCATCTACAAACAAAATTTTTCTTCTTCCCTTCTAATTTGGATGACTTTTATTTCTTTTTCTTGCCTAATTGTTCCGGCTAGGTCTTCTAGTACTATGTTGAATGCAGTGGTAGTAGTGGGCTCACTTGTATTGTTCCTGAATTTAGAGGGATTGTGTTCATCTTTTCCACCTTGAGTATGATATCAGCTGTGGGATTGTCATATATGGCCATTATTATGTTGAGGTGCGTTCCTTTTATATCCAATTTGTTGAGAGCTTTTATCATGAGAGGGTATTGAATTTTATCAAACACATTTTTTGCATTGATTGAGAGGATCATATATGATTTTTATCCTTTATTCTATTAATGTGATGTATCACATTTATTAATTTGCATGTGTTGAACCATCCTCTCATGCCAGGGATAAATCCCATTTGACCATGGTATATGATTCTTTTAATGTACTGTTGAATTTGGTTTACTAGAAGTTTCTTGAGAACTTTTGCATCTATATTCATCAGGGATATTGCCCTTAGTGTTTTTTTCTTGTAGTGTCCTTATTGGCTTTGGTATCAGGGTAATGTTGGCCTCATAAAATGAGTTTGGGAGTGTTCCTTCCCTTCAATTGTTTTTTCAACCCTTTGAAAAAGATTGATATTAATTTTTATTTAAATATTTTGCAGAATTCACTACTGAAACTGGTCCTGGTCTTTTTTTTGTTGGAAGGACTTTGATTGCTGCTTCAATGTCCTTAGTAGTTATTGGTCTTTTTAAGTTTCCTATGTCTTCCTTATTTGATCTTGGTAGATTTTATGTTTCTAGGAATTTATCCATTTCTTTTAGGTTATCCCATTGTTTGCATGTAATTGTTCATCGTAACCTCTTATGATCCTTTGTATTTCTGTGGTCTTTGTTGTAATGTCACCTCTTTCATTTATAATTTTGTTTATTTTAGTCCTCTCTCTTTTTCTCTTGGTTAGTCTAGCTAAATTTTGTCAATTTTGTTTATCTTTTCAAAAATATAACTCAGTTTCATTGATTTTTTTACTGCCTTTCTAGTCTACTCCATTTATTTTTGCTCTAGTCTTTCTTATTTCCTTCCTCCTGCTAAGTTTGAGCTGAATTTGTTTCTCTTTTCCTAATCCCTTGAAGTGTAAAGTTAGGTTATTATTCATAATCTTTCTTTTTTCTTAATGTAAGTATTCATAGCTCTAAACTTCCCTCCTTTTTTTTAACAGTTTGATCATAATGTGTCATGGAGTAATCTTCTTTGGATTAATCTTGCTTGGGGTCCTTTGAACTTCCTGTACCTGGATATCCATGTCTCTCCCAAGATTTGGGAAATTTTCAGCTATTGTTTCTTTCAATAAGCTTTCTGCCCCTTTTTTCTCTCACTCTTCTCCCTCTAGATTTCCATGAGGCAAATGATTGCTTGCTTGATGGTGTCCCATAATTTATGTGGCAGGCTTTCTTCACTCTTTTTCATTGTTTTTTCTCTTTGTTCCTCTAATTGGATAATTTCAAATAATATGTCTTCCAGTTTTCTTCTGAATTGTTAAGTCTGCTGTTGAAGCTCTGTTGCATTTTTTAATTCTGTCAATGCATTCTTCAGCTCCAGGATTTCTGTTTTATTCTTTTTGTGGTTTCTATTTCTTTATAAAACTCATCATTTTGCTCATGCATTGTTTCTCCGGTTTTGTTTATTCATTATCTGTGTTCTTTTGCACTTAATTCCATTTTTGAAGATGATTTTTTTTGAATTCTTTGTCAGTCAAATCATAGATCTCCATTTCTTTAAGGTTGGTTATGGTAGCTTTATTAGTTTTCTTTGATGTTTTCATATTTGCCTGATTCCTCGTAATCTTTGTACCCTTGCCTTGTTGTCTGTGCATTTAAAGGGCCAAATATTTCTTCCAGTCTTTAAAGATTGGTTTCGACAGGTAAAGACATTTTCATCTGTCTGTTCCCAGGCTGATGGATGACCTCCAGAATTGCAGCCATACTGGGTTTGATTTGGCTATGTGGATGTCACTGGGGCACAGATAGAAGTGTTTCCTGCCTGGTCCCTGTGCCAGCAGACCTGCTCATGGATTGTGGCTGGGAGTGGGTTAAACCTGGTATACAGCCCGTTTAGATCTCTGGGGGCTCAGATAGGAGTTTCTCCCACTGGAAGACAGGAGTTCCTCCTACCTGGTCCCTGTACCAGTGGGCCTTCTCACAAACTGCAGCTTGGAGGGAGGTGGATTTGAGTATTGGAATCTCCAGGGTCACAAGTGGTAGCGTCTCCAGCCTGGTCCTTGAGACAACAGGCCTGTTCTGGACAGGATCCTTTCAGAATCTGCTGTCTGACTGAATTTGGCAGGTTTACCTCCAGGGCTCCTAAATCACGGCCAAGATGGACTCAGGGCAATTCATGAGCCACTTCACGGTCCATAGCTAGGATCGCGTATGCCTACTACTTGATACATGAGTGGCCATGACTACTCTCTGGTCCCTTGGTGTATGGTGCTGGTGATAGATCCAAAGCGAAGTGGGAGTTTATCCAAGGTCTCAGGTGTATGGAGCTGAGTCCAGGTCTGTAGCCAGGACCATAGTCAATGAATCAGCTGCCTGGATGCAAACTGCCATCTCAAAATGCCTCTCCACAGTCTTGGAGTGCAGGAGGCTTTCACAGTCTCCTATATGGATCCCAAAGGTCCCACAAAGGCACTTTTGTTCATGGATGGATGGCAAATTATCATTGTAAGGGGTTGGGGGATATGTGCATCAGATGTCTTGTTTGGCAATCTTTCTGATGTCACTCCTCTATTTTAATTTTTAAAATGTCAATATTTTATAGACACTACAACTTTTACTTACTCGTTTTTTCACCCACCTTCTACTTATTATGATTTATTCAACAATTTTTGATCTCATGATGTTTATTAATTTGCAACAAACTGAAGATATCATTAGTGGACAATTTCTAATCCTTCATGCCATTTCTCTATGTGAATCTAACACAAATTTTTGTAGAACTTTGCAAAACATTTCCAGTTCCAATAATTTTGATTTTTTGGATCTTTCAGAAGGCTTTAATTCTGTCCTTAAATACACTGAATTCTTATAAGCCACTTTGAGAAATCTATTAATAAAAAACTGATGGCTGTGTAAATGTACCAAACAATTCATTTTTTGAAAAAAATCTAATTTGATTTGACAAATTCTTTATAGAATCAGTTTACGGAGATTGATGCAATATTATAAAGATATAAAGTAATACTCACAGACACATATATATATATACACACACAAACATTTGCATATACATGTATATATGAACCCAATAATCCAAAAGATAATGTAAAATAAAATAAGAAATTCAGCAACAAAATGTAAAATATATATAGTTTGGTCTGATTTATTCTTTATAAACTCATTTACATAGATTGATGTGGGATAATAGATATCAATATTTTTTGTCAAGATTATAATATTCCAGTAGGCTAAAACTAGGCCATGGAAATAGACAGACGTAGATAAATAAAATAGTCACACATTTTGAAGTTTCACATGAAGAAAATGAGGAGGAAGAGGGAAGAAGATATACATGAATATAAGAAAAATACAGCGCTAGGATTTTGGGAAAAAGGAACATAAAGGAGGGATTGAAACTGTGTGTAATACAGTTTTCGCCACAGGTTTCCTGCTGTTCATATGAATTAGTAATGACTTTTTGAAATGATAAGTAGTAACAAGTCTTTAATGTCTTTATTCTTCATATTTTGATGCATTCCACCTTGAAAGGGATGAAAAGGTCATTTTATTAAAGACAAACCTCTCTTAGAGCACCAGTAACCTGTGTAGGATAATTGCCAGGAAGGCAAGGACAGAATTGTTGCCAAACCAAATTTTTACTTCTCAACAGTCCAACAGCCAACTTAGTTTTGGTCTTCCATGGTGATTGAAAGAAGATATGAGGAAATTGTGGTGAAATTTGCATACTTATTTATTAATATTTCTGTGTGTGGTGTGTATGCATATGTGTTGGTGTATAAACTAGATAAAGATGAGATGTGTATGCATATGTGTTGGTATATAAACTAGATAAAGATGAGATTTTTATTTCTGTCCCAGCTACATGAAGGGATAAAACTATGCATTATGCAACATACCAAGGAAGAGAGCACATTTGAAAAAAAATAGCTAGGGGCTAGCCCCATGGCATGGTGGTTAAGTTCAGCGCGTTCCTTTTCAGTGGCCTAAGTTTGTGAGTTTGGATCCTGAGGCACAGGCCTACACCACTTGTCTGCCATGCTGTGGCAGTGACCTACAGATAAAGTGGAGGAAGATTCGCACAGATGTTAGCTCAGGGCTAATCTTCCTCATGCAAAAGAAAAAAACAAGAAGAAGATAGGCAAGAAATGCTAGCTCAGTGCTAATTTCCCTCAGTCAAAAAAAGAGAAAGAAAAAAATAGTTAAAGGCATGGCCACAGCTTTTAGACAATTGCATTTAATAGCCAAACATAAGCAACAGGTGAATTTTCTACTAAACTGCTAGCAACATGACACTTTTAAAAACATTGTCTTTGATTAGACAGACTTGAATTTGAATCATAGTTCCTTTTTCCTCCATGTTTTCTTGAAAAAATCATTGATTAGCTCTCAGTTTCAGTTTTCTTACTTGTAATGTGGGGACCAATAAACTAGATTTCATATTTTTGTATCCTTAAATGGTACAGCATATATAAAGTTGCAAACACTGTGTGTGTATAGTAGACAGCCCAAAATGATAGCCATTATTTTTAATTTTTTATTGTCATTAATTGAAATCATTATCAATTAACATAGTTGTTAATTGGAATTATCATTGTTAATTGAAAATTAACATCAGAATAACACATCTGGAGAAGTAAACTATAAATTATTTTATAGTAGAATGGTCATTTAGGATTTTTCTTAGTAGTTAATCAAGAGAGAGTTTAATATGCTTAAAATTAAATGTGACAATAAGTGAGTCACTCATTGTACTGCAAAATATTATCTATTTTTTCTGGAAAGGATCGCTGTTCTAGTTATTTTGTAACTTGTGGCTTGCTACAGTTTTCCTAATCCTATTATTTGTATTTCCAAGAATGAAGTCCATGTCCTCATTCATAGTAAATGTTAAAGTCCACTGCACATAAAACTTTAAAAATTGTTATAATATTTCTTTCCTTAAAGATTTTGCCTGGTCGTTTTTCATCCAATAGTACTTTTTCCAAACTTACACACATCTTGTCATATACAAATGAGGGGTGACCACTGGCACACAGAATCACAAAATCAAAGTTATTTCATTACAGCAGACACTAAATCATCCAAAAGAAAGGTTATGTACTCTTTCTCCTCCCTTGCTCAGGTGGTAGTGCCCCATATAGTTTTCATAAAAAGAATAGCTTGTATATTATCTGCATGAAAAATTGTCTTTCTTCTTTTATTCCTGTAGCAGATATAAAACAAAATACCTATCCTATTGAAGAAAAATTGCTCACATAAACCAGAGTTTCTCGTGTCTAGGACGTCTGAATTGAAATTAGAAATTAACTGCATCCCTCTTTAAAGCATGTAAGTACAGTGCTTGATAATGCCGTTATTTTGTGCCGAGTGTTGACACAGTTTTACAAACAGTTTACTCCCAGTTTATATTGACGTATTATCATCAATTATGTTTCACCATCTGTGGATCTCATTAAGTTTACCCTTAAATTTGATTTTACTAGACATCAGTCACAAGCAAGACATGTTTACTAAACATCCTTTATGCAAATAGAAGAAATAGAAAATCGGTTAAAATAGCTCCAAAATAATTTTCATGTTACCAAATTGAGTGTTGAATAACAAGGCTTAAGTTAGAGTAGTCTAAGTCCTCAGTGTTGGCTGGTTATCATGGGGTAGGGTGGTGGGTATAAGGATATTAATGGATACCAAAGCATTTCTGTACTTTATAACATAGAAAGAACGTTATAAATTCATTTGCTTTCTCCTTCCTGCTTCAATGTTAACTATAAACAACTGTAATAAGTGTTATATTTTAGATTTTTCAAAAGTTGCACCTCCTTAGAAATAATGGTAATGTCATACTTGATTCTGCATTTTCACACATATTAACCCAGTGCCCTAGACTTAAGTAGGCTCTTAACACCCAACTTAAAAATGAGTAGTGCAATGAATGATGAAAGGATGAAATGATCTGTTTTATTTTCTCAGTAGTTTATTTAAGTGAATATACTTTAACAATATGCACTTTTTTACTTTTAGTTCTGTCATTGAAGAAGTGGGAAGGCACACAAGAAAACAAAAGGGAACATGTAATAGGCAGGGAAGCAGGTATGTGATTAAGCATCATCTTGCAATTACTATTGGATTGTGAAGGCTGTATTTCAGGCACTGTTTATCTATGGCCAAATATAGTCCTCTTATAAAGAGTACATTAAAAAATATTTTTGACCTAGGTATAAAAAGCCCAAATAATCCAGAATGGAAAAAAAAAATGTGGCAAATGATGACAAATAGAATACTTTTACTAATTTAATTATAAAACTATTTTTCCAAAAGCTGAGCATAAGGCAAAAAATGAAAACAGTAATGTTCTATTTAGTGATTTTACACTGAACCATATTTGCAGGTCATCCCTGTACAGATTAATGTAAATGAAGTTGCTAGAAATATTTTGAAAATAAGAGATTTGTTGGATGACAGTGAACATCCTGCAAAAGGATATTCTGTTCTAGTGACTAGGCAGGATTAAGGTAAAAAGGAATATTCAATCCCAAAATCAAGAAAGGCATTATCTAGTACACTCCTTTAGAATTCTTATGAAAACTGATAGAATTGCATCTCTAAACCAGTGTGAGAAAATCACTCAGGTGAAATTTCATTTTTAGCAAATTTACTCTCAGCAATCAGGAGGAGATATACAGTTACATTCAAAGTGATGTCTGTGAATAGAATATAGAAACAATTTTAATATTAAAACAAACTATATATGAAAAGATGGATGTTTAAGAAACATTACACCACCAAAATGTCATTTGAAAATAATCAAGGTTTAGAAACCTATTCACTAGTTTATAAAGTTAGTCTGGTCCCAATTACACTCACACTGTCAGAGTGTGGGTCTTTAATCGTCTTCACCACACCATCATTAGTACAATTAAGAAAGACTAAAACAAGACCAGTTGGACATAGTTTTATGCATGTTTTAAAGGCATTCATTTTTATTACCAGTAAACTATATCTTTTTCATCAATTTTATACCTCTTGATAGAAATCAAGATAGACAGAAATCAGGATTTTTAGATCTTTTTTATATCAGTTGATAGAAATCAAAATTATCTACATGGAGAACATAAAATTGGAACTAAAATTAAACAAATGGTAAGCATATAAAGTGTTGGGTATTTGAATTACACAATAAAAGATTCCTGTGAACCCATAGCCCCTTTGAGCAAAGGACTGGCTTCACTAATTGTGTAATAAGTCAACTCTCATAAAATTGTCAGAAAGAAAATCTATATGAAAACGGCAATGCAGTGCCAAAGATGCAAGCATTTTAAATGTCCCTGTCTAGAATCCCAGGGAAATTCATATTTCAAAACATGGACAAATAAAACAGCATGATCAATATTGTATTGAAGCCTCTGAACACACTCCTAAAACCCATAATCAAGTGCTAATAGCTACACTGTAGTCAATGTACCCTGGAGCGGTGTTTCTCAAAATGAAGGCACCGTGGTTTATCAAGATCTGTAAAAAGAGGTCGCATAGACAGATGCAGGAGAGTTTTGTCCTGCAAAGACAAAGAGAGTTTTTGTGATTCAGAGATGAAAGGTCACAGAATCAAACCCTTAGAATTACCATGATGTGTGTGTGTCTTATTTTTCATAAAAGAATGTTGCTCTTCTCTATTGCCTGCTATTTCCTACCTCATTTTAGTCTTATTCTATCATGTTTCACCTTGTTTTAATAGTGTGATATTATATCACTATTATTTTAACACTTTGTTTGCAGTAGGAGTTGGAGAGGTGGTGGTGCCCAGTGCACACTAAATTGTGGAAATGCAGTAGTGGTCTGGTGAGAAGCATGAATTTGTGGGGGCTGCTGACTTAGAAAGAAGACCCAAGGATTCACTTCTTAACTTAAGGGAAAAAAATAAAATTAAAATAGCGTATATGTTACTTAACAGTTGATTAGCCTTTTTGGTAATTAATTTATTCAGGTGTCAGCTTTGTTTGCTTTCCATCTTGTTACTCAGTGTCCAAATATCAGACTTTTTTATAGTGAGCCTTGTAGCTATCAGAGTTGTAATTTATACTACAGATGTCTGTTTAGGATTGAAAGTGAAATATTCATTCACTATAGTCATTTACAATAGCAACTATGTATCCTTTCTAAAAGCTTTTATTGGTTTTTTTTTTCTTTGAGGAAGATTATCCCTGAGCTAACATCCACCACCAATCCTCCTCTTTTTGCTGAGGAAAATTGGCCATTAGCTAACATCTGTGCCCATCTTCCTCTATTATATATGTGGGATGCCTGCCACAGCATGGCTGGATGAGTGGTGTGTAGGTCTGCGCCCGGGATCCGAACCAGAGAACCCTGGGCCACTGAAGTGGAGCACTCAAATTTAACTGCTACACCACCAGGCCAGCCCCCAAAAGCTTTTATTCTTTAAAGCCATGTCCCCATCACATTTAGCAACACTGCTTATCATATGTTAAACACTGTTTTAGTTTCTTTGATTTATTGTATCATTGAATTCTCTGATAACCTGATGAATCAGATGTAATTTTATGCTAGCATATATGCTAAAATTAAATAAGTTATCTTTGTTTTATCCCCATATCTACCCATATTACAGATGAAACAACGGAAACAAGTACTTTTTTAAACACACTAGTTAAGTGGCAGAGCCAGAATCCAAGCCCAGCCTGCCGGGGAATGCACATGTCAGTCAATATACAGCATCATCCAGGCATTTACAAAGAACAATTAGCTATTTGGTGTAGAGAAAGGTGGGTGGGGAGCAGAGTTAAAGCTTTTTGCTTCCTCCCAAATAAACAGCATGTTGGTGGACTTATTTCTTTCTTCTTAACTGTGGATACGTAAGCCTAGCATAATGTTGTGGAAGTCAAAAGAGAAAATGCTAGAGAAAGAGAGTGATCAGTGTTGTCAAATGTAGCTACACCCAAATAATGGCAAAAGGAATCAGAAGAGTTTTTGAGATCTTAGCATAAGGGGCAGAAATCAAATCGCTGTCAGTGCTGGGTAAATGAGATGGTGAAAAAGAGAAAATATGGAATATAGACTATTTAGGGAGATTTGGATGAAAACGGGACAGTCTAAACAGCAGCTGGAGCAGAACGTGAGTCATGGTAGGGAGATTGTAGGCTTGCTTTTTTAAGTTTGAAAAGCACACAGGAAGAAAGTTTCGTAATGAAGGATTGGGTAACTTAATGATCTCAGAATGAAGTAAGGGCGCTGCTTGGTGATTATAGACCTTAAATATGGGTTGGAAAATTATAATCCCAGTATAAATAAATATTTTCCTGTTCTAATGTGGTGGCTGATCAAACCAGCTATCACTCTGAAAGCTTAGACTCTGGTGGGCTCATCAGAGACCCTTCATAAGGTGACGTCATTCTCGAATGCATTGTTTTCAAAGACCAAACAACTTTATTATTAACATCATTAGTCTTAAAATAGCACATATTATGAAAAAATATAGTTCACTGCACCGTAGGACTTAAGTTATATAAACAGCTTCGTTGTTTTAAACGTGGTTCGTTTTTAGGCGTGATTCCAAGAGGGACCTGAGGCTGGAATGGCCCTGCTTGTTTTGTGGAATTTGTGAATTCAAAATGAAATTTCTTGAGAACACAATTTTCCAGAAGGAGTTACTGTAATTAAGATTCCAACAGCACTACGGTTATATACAATAAAAAACTGAATAGTGATATCGGTAAATCAAAACCACGTACTTCAAGGAGGACAGTGACAGTGATGCACAGTGTGTCACACATATGTCTACACATACCATGAAATTCTTTTCATCTTTTTCCTCCCTCTAGTATTTGGGGTAAAGAGTGTTTTTGGGCTTAACTTTATGGTTTTTAGTTCATGGTTAATCAGACCTTGAGCAGCTAAACTTACACCTGGGCAAGGAATGAAGATCCTGGACTTCGAGAAGGCTATAGTGACTGACCAGGCGGTGTACATCCTCTCATTTTGGGGTGTAAGGGTAAATATGAATTACAAATAAAATCTTTAATTCCCATGGTTAAAATATAAGCAAGGGGACTTCTCCCCTCCCTTTTACTAGAACATTTACTTTAGAAAGTTTGTAATTGTAAATTCATTCTTTTCTCTCTGAAATGAATGTAAATCTTGTCAAAATCTTATTTAGTCAGCCTCTTGCCAGCTTTAAGACCCAAGGACATCTTCCTCAAGGACCTGGGAAACTGTATCCTTTAAACATATCTGCCCCTATCTCTCAGTTTCTGTGGAAGGGTAGGAGCCTAACTTAGGTGGGTGCCTTGCTCCCAACTGCAAAACTACTGTCGTAAAGACATAAGTATATTTTCCTTTGGATAAAGTCAATTAGCTAACACAGATGGCCAGCCCAATTTTCAAGTGATGTTAGTATGACTATCTGTGATAAATGATGCTGTTGAGTCCTCTTACTTGAGGACCAGTTGTTTGTTGTTCTTGAGAACATGTGAGTAATGGGTTGTATCTGTTTGGCTGTATCAAATGGTGAGATTTATTCCTGTCTCTCCAGTCTCTTAGCAGATTGCCTGTGATGCGCATCACACTCTGGTTCAGTGCATATTCAATAGCAAAATTTTCTTTCTCTTCTACTTTTATGGGATGGTTTTCTGGGTTGGGGAAGATTTTGTTTTTAATTGTATTTCTCCAACAGAGGATAAGGTAAGATAATATTCTTTGGTGCAAAAGATAATTACTTCATGATAGGTGAAAGCACAAACTTTTACTTTGTGAAATATTGGTGGAAAGGTTAAAAATATATGCTGATTAACAGAATATATAGAGCTGACAGTCAAGTTCCTTGCCTTTCTGTTCTTAAATAGCTTCCCCACACCATAGGTTTGCCAACCACATTTTGTAGGTTCCCTTGCCAACTGGTTTCCTCTAAGTTTGGATGATGGAAATTATTGGCAGGAGAGTGGAGAACAGGAGAAAGAAGAAAACCAGCATGTTTCTCTCCCTGTTTCTGCTGCTGGCAGCTTCTCTGACAAGGGCTGCCTCTTCTTCTCTGACTCAACTTGCACTGAGCAGCCCCAGTTCTTGGGCCCTGGCTGCAATATCCCCCTCCCTTGGTTTGCTCAGCTTTAGGGGTGCACAGTATCTTCCTGCTCTTGCTAACTCTGAGATTCCTCAAAATTACCTAATTGGCTTGGCACTTAGGACAACTTTAAAACTGATTTTCTGAATTTAAGTTCTACTGCACAACCTGGTTTGGGCTCCCATTAGTTTTGCACATTTAAAACTCTTGCTAGGATTTTCAGAACACTAGTATTTATGATTATCCACTTTATGAGAGATATAAAAATTTTTCTCTCATCTTAATCCTAAATTGTCCACTATCAACATGTATTTTAAAACAAATCAAATGAAATAACCACTGTAGAGATATATACTCATTCATATCTTAAAAGGGGATCATAATATAACGGAAGTGGTATGCCTCTTGCTTTTTAGCAAACACAATACCTGAACATTTTCAGCCATATTAAAACTATATGGCTATAGATGGCTATAGTTTTAATATCATTATTGTAGTCTCTCATACAAATACGTTATAGTTACTTTCTTGTTTAGGGCCACTATTATTTCAATCATTTATATAGTCTACAAACAAGCCTCCTTCTGACTGTGATATTGGTCACTTAAATTATTTTTTGGAATAACTTTTTAGATGTGCAAACAAAGTTTGCAAAATGAAAATGTCTTGATATGCAATGCTCAAAGGGCTTCATTAGGAGAGATTCTAAGAGAACATTAAAAAGAATTGATAATAATTGCAAATAAACTATGGATTTAAATCTGCATATAGTTCAGCACAAAAGGCTTCATCTTTATATGTAGCAATTCATAAATGATGGGCAGATCATGGGAATCATCCAAATTTTCCGAATTTCTGAAAACTACTTACTATGAAAATGTAGAAATTCTTATTAAAATAATAAAATAATTGTATATTTTGTAGATGCTTGATTTGGATTTCTCTTTGTCTGGTTTTGTTCATGTTATGCTGACATATTTCCTATGTCCATAACAGTTTTTATGATTTGCTGCAAAGTATATTTTTGCAATAGGGTCCTAATTCACAATCACATTTCATGTAATAACTAAAAAGCAACTAGAGTACAAAGTTATCCCAGAAAGAGTATGCCAAAAATAAAGAAAGCATATATTTTGAAATCAGATAGAGTCAGTTTTCAATATGAGCTGTTTCATTTACTAGTAATTTGGGTGTTAGCATGTAAGTTTACTACTTTTTCCTTTGGTTATCTCTTTTCAGGGAGTTTTAAAAAATATCATACAATAAAATACAACAATAACTCCTATTAAATAAATATTGTATGCTCTGTTACCATGCTGTATATTTATTCTCAAATTTCTGAGTATAGGAATTACAGGTACAAACGTTAATTGATAATACAGGTAAATAAATATGGTGTTTATTGCTATGTCTATAGAAAGCAGAGAACTAGACCTTAAGTTAGAAAATGAATTTTCTATTATTGCCAATTGTAGAGAGGAAAAGTGATTCAATTTACATCAGTTTTATTTGTAGCACCATGAGTCAAGAAGAATCCACCATTTCATATTGAGAATGTCTTTCATAGCTATTTATGCCCTAAATGCTATAAAGTTCCTCCTCATAAATTAGAAGCATGTACATAGTTATTCTAAGGGACAAACGGACTTAATCTGGCACTTTTATCATCCTTGATACCTGAGGAAAGTCAGGGAGTTTACTGGATACATGACACAGTATGAAGAAGTGTTATAATCCCTTTAGGCAGATAGGATAGGAAAAAAAATGACCTCACCAAATTCTCCTGGTGGTAGGTTTTAACAAATAGCAGGGAAGACAACTTAAATTAATGTAATGAACAAACAGGTGAGCAGCACACTCTAAAAAAATCCTTTAATCTAGTTTCAAAAGAGATGACAATTAAGTAAAAACCCGCAGAGCATGATCGCAATTACACAAACCCCCTGCCTTGACAACTGTCTGAACTTAATCAGGCATGATTTCTTGCATAATAGCAGAAACAAGGAACATGTTAAGTAAGGACATGCAAATCCCAGGGAAGAAATGAAAAGCTGAAAGACATATCCCATATATGGTATGTTACTATGCACATTAATTGTTTAGACAATTCTTAAGGGGGAAACCAGAAAGACAGGAGATTATGAATATGTATACATACTATGATACATTTCTCTTTGAGAACAGCAAATAAAACAAAATCTTCTATGATATTCTCTAGCAAAGATTAGTGATGATAAAGTCTGTCCACAAGGGCCGATAATCTCTATTTATTATTTAAGAATTGTGAATAACAGGATTTTATACAATTATTTACAAGGGTACTTATGAAATAAACAGAAGTGACACTATGTTCTTTCGCCAACTTTTCTAAACAAACGCTGAACAGCAGGCCAAGAAATTTCCAATTAAGGAAAAGAATCCTCTTATTAATAAAGGACTGTTATCATCACAGATGCAGCCACATTACAGATACGAAAGGCCTCCGAAGTCAGCGAATCTACCCTCTGCCACATCTGGAAGTCTCTTTGACAAAATGGTGTGGTTTATTCCATGTCATTTTAAATCTATAGAACAATTTATCTTCACAACATATTTTAAATTAATACTAATCCTTTTACTTCACTGGTTTATGTGAGGAATTCTAAATGTGTAACCCAAGAAATTAAAAAGTCCAGTTAAAGGCCTATAGAAATATAATATTTAGTATATAATGACCCTATTTTTATGATGTTTACTTTTATTCATTTTGAAAATGTTAGAACGTGCAAGTTGAATATAAAAGGAAAAGACCACCAGTAAACTTACAACTCTGAGATTAATATTGTTGACAGTATCAAGTAATGGCAAGGTTGTAAAGCCATAGGAACTTTCACACTCTACTAGTAGGAACATAAACTGGTATGACCACGTTGGAAAACAGTTTGTCAGCATGCACTAAAGTTGAACATAGGCATGCCCCTATGACCTGGTGTTCCACTACTAAATATATACCCAGAAAAAGTTCACAAATATGTGCATAGAGACATATGTAAGTACATTCATAACTATATTATTTATAAGAGCCAAAAGTTGGAAAAAAATTTTTGATATATTTCTCCAAATTTTCCATCTTTCCTCATTTCCATTTTTTTCAATAGTGGGATATTAAAAAATAAGCAACATGTGATTTATTGTTTTGAATATTGCTTTTTGAAAATTTAATATTAAATATTGATGATTTTAAATACCATTAAATGTGTTTCAAAATAATTTTATCTTCTGAATATGCAATAATATAATGTAACTGAGTTCAATATTCTGTTACCTATAAATTATTCCTGTTTTCTTGTTAACTTAACACAAAGGCAGTTGCTCTCCTATTTAGATGTTATTTGCACGTCTGCTTTTTTTCTCCCTAAAGATTATTAAGTATAGAAATGTTGGTCATCAATATATGAACATTGTTAGGGGTACTGATACACATTGAAAAATTTCTTCCTGTAAAACTTATTTAGAGTTCATTGTTTCAAAAGATAATGTGCAAGTCTGTCTACATTAATAAAATGTTTCCGTGCCTTATGTTAATGTAATTTAATAAATGTTCACATATTTTTATTCAGTAATAAAAGCTTGCTAAAAGTGTAAAACAGTATAAAAACAGAAATAAAAGCACTGACTCTCATAATCTCATTTCCTCCTGATAGTGATGTAACTATTCAGTGTATACACAATATATTTTACCTACATATGCAAATTGACAGTTCCAAGATACATGCGATTATATTGCTGAGTGCGTTACATAAGTGAATTAAAATACTGAAGTTACATTTGTGAATCAAAAATAGTTACATATGTATGAAACGTGACCTGTAGAGTATATTGAATAACTACCAAGAAGATTCCTGATTTAATGATAAGAAAAGAATAAATATATATTATTCATTCTTTGAATTGATAGTATGCATGATGGTGCATTTTAAGTTAAATAATATTCATATATATAAAAAATGCAATTACTTCAATACTTTTATACACTTTGTTTACTCGTCTGTGTTTAGAATTCAAAAATTGAAACAAGGTATGTAACAATATGACAATTTTTTTTAATGTTCTGCTTAGCACCAACTTATTGATTCTCTGAGACTCTTTCCTCATCATATCTTTTAGTATCATTTCTCATTCTTTTTATTTTCTCCTTATGAAATTAATAATATAGGTACTGCATCTTTTGTGTGATTTCAAATGCTTCTTATTTTTCCCCCATATTTTAATCTCTTTACCTTTTGCTCTGTGTATGGAGTGAATTACTTAAGGTGTTTTACACACTAAACCATTTTTAGCAATACTTATTTTAAATACGCTGTGTCTACTGACCCCTTAGACATTTAAAGGATAACAAAGGGATAATATCTACAACTACAAGTATGCCCACAAATTTAATGACTTAGATGAAATGAACCAATTCCTAAAAGACCAAAATACCAAAACTCACACAGGGAGAAGGAAATATTCTGAATACTCTCATATCCAATGAGAAAGTAAATAAACAATTAATAACTTTCCAAAAAATAAAACACCAGTCTCAGATGGTTCACTGGCGATTTCTACCAAACCTTTAAAGAAGAAATAACACCAGTTCTCCACAATCTTTTCCAGAAAATCAAGACAGAGGGAACTCAACACATTCTATGATACTTACTTAACCATGATACTAAAACCAGGTAAAGTCATCACAGAAAGAAAAACTGCCCACCAAATTGTCTAATGAACACATATACAAAATTTATCAGGAATTCTTTTTTTTAAAGATATACGTTTTTTGGTGAGGAAGATTGGCCCCTGAGCTAATATCTATTGCCAATCTTCCTCTCTTTTTTTGGTTTTCTCCCCAAAGCCCCACTACATAGTTGTATATTCTAGTTGTAAGTCCTTCTAGTTCTTCTATGTGGGATGCCACCACAGCGTAGCTTGAAGATCAGTATGTAGGTCTGCACCCAGGATCCAAACTGGCAAACCCTGGGCTGCTGAAGCAGAGTGCATGAACTTAATCACTATGCTACTGGGCCAGCCCCTATCAAGAAAATTTTAGCAAATAGAATCTAATAATGCATAAAAAAGCATTATACATCTTTGGGATTTATTCCAGGTATACAAGACTAGTCAACATTTAAACATCAATTAGTGTATTCCGTTATACTAACAGGCTCAAGAAGAAAATCAAATGATTAGAAACATTAATGCAGAAGAAAACATTTGACAAAATCTAACACTCATTCAAGATAAAAATTCTCAGAAAACTAGGAATAGAGGTAAACTTTCTCAACTTGCTAAAGAATATCCTCAAAAGCCCTACACTTAACATACTATTAAGTATGTGTGAGAAACTAGATCCCTTCCTCCTAAGGGGGGAAGGCAAGGATGGCCACTCATGATTCCTATTCAATATAGTGCTGAAAATCCTAGCGAATGCAAGCTACTACAAGAAATGTAAATAAAAGTATACAGTTTGGAAAGGGAGGAAATAAACTGCCACTATTTGCAGATAACATGATTGTCTATGTATAAAATCCCAAAATAAAAAAAAATGGAATTAATAAGTGATTATAGTAAGGTTAGTATACAAAGTTAAAATAGAAAAGCCATTTTATTTCTTATTTACCAGAAATGAGAAATTGGAATTTGAAATTAAAAACAATACCTTTAACCTTAGTACCAAACAAAGAAAAAAACAAGGAAAAGAAACATTTAGGTATAAATCTAAAAGAATATATACAGGAAATATTTTTGAAAATTTACAAAACTCTGGTAAAATAGATTAAAGATGTAAATAAATAGAGAGATATGTTGTGTTCATGGATGGAAAGACTTGATTTGTTAAGATGTCAGTTATTCCCAAATTTATCTATAGATTTAATACAATCCTAATCAACATTCAGAAAAAATATTTTGGGGATATTGACAAAATTGAATCTAAAGTTTATATTAAAATGCAAATGACTTAGAATAGACGAAAGAATACTGAAAAAGAAAAAAATGAGGAGCTGAAATTACCTGACTATAAAGCTACTATAATCAAGACACTTTGGTTATTGGCAAAAGAATAGACGAATCTGTCTTTCAGTGGAACAGAATACAGAGCCCAGCAACAAGGAGCACAGGCAATTCAATGGAGCAAGCATAGTCCTTTCAACAAATGATGCTTGAAAAATTGCATGTTCGTATACAGAGAAATTAATCTAGACACAGATGCTAAACCTTTCACAAACATTGATTCAAAGTGGATCATATACCTGATTGCACATAAATGCAAAACTATGAAAGTTCTAGAAAGTAACACAGGTGAAAATAGGTAACCTTAGGCTAGAGAATGAGTTTTCGAACACAATACATCGAAAGCATGATCCATTAAAAAACTAAGTTGGTCTTCATTAAAATTAAAATCTTATGTTTTGTGAAAGACACTTTAAGAGAATGAAAAAAATAACTCACAAACTTGGAGAAAATATTTGCAAAACACATATCTGATAAGGGACTTGTACCCAAAATTTATAAAGCGCTCCTAAAGCTCAACAAAACAAACACTCAATTAAAAAATGGGCAAAACATCAAAACAGACATCTCACTGAGATAGATATGCAGATGAGTAATAAGTCCATGAGAAGCTGATCAACATCATATGAAATTAGGAAATTGTACATCAAAACAAGATACAACTATACACCTATTAGAATGGCTAAAATCCACAAATCTGAAAATGCCAAATGCTAGCAAGGATGCAGAGCAACATGAGTTCTCATTCATTGCTGATTGCGATCCAAAATTGTACAATCATTTTAGAAGACAGCTGGCGGATATTTTCAGAGAGCTAAACATAGTCTTACCATATGATTCAGCAATAGCACTCATAGGTATTTATCCAACTGAGTTGAAAACTTATGTCCACACAAAAACCTGCACACATTAAAAATAAGAATGATAACAATTCTCAAGTGATTTCTGCATTAACCAAACTATTTATTGCATGTGGTTCAGACTTTGAGAACATATAAAAAAGATACGTATGTCAGTAGAAGCTACAATCTTATCAGTCCTGTTAAAACTCGTCAGTTTCAAAAACAAAAAAATCAAATAACTGTGCATTAAAATTGTAAAAAAAAACAGGGTTAATATCAAGAATTATATTTCCAGCTTAATTTATTTTGCCCCTCCTTGCCTTCAAATCATTTATTTGATTTGAATGTAAAACAGTGTCGATAATTCATCACTTTCTGAAGTCAAGTCAGGTAACTTCTCTCTGTTACTACAGAAGTTAAAAAAAAAAAAAGGCATTAAAGTTAACATGATTAAGTCTCCTACTTGGGTATTTGTTCCAGGACATTTTATTGAGCAATCTTTTGGAATAAAACACTTATTTCCTTTGCATCTCAAAACAGCAAATAAAGTCTGCAAACTTGGCAGTTCTCTTGAGATTACTTACAATTTCCAGTTATCCAAATTTCATTTATCTATATCTTATAAATGAATATCACTTTCGAGAAACACTAGAAAATGAGACCTTCAAAGTCAGCATCTCTGTATATTTACCTTGGCATTGAAGCAATAAACAAAATGCCTGGTTTAGGGATTGGATTTTGTTAAACGTTATTTAAATTATTTTGCTTTCTTCATAACACCCTGATGTCCAGTATTATTTTAGAGAAAATATTTATATGAATTACTCTGTTCATCATTCTTTGAGATATATTTGTAGGAAAGAAAAGACAATAAATGTTTTGCTATATTTACATTTATTCTTTTTGCTCTCAGGTGTTATAGAACATCCATATAATAGGAATGACAACACTGTCAGTAAAGAGCCCATCTGCAATTTCATTAACACACTAACTTTTCCAATTAAAATTTTGCTTGTTTAACTAATTTACCTAGATATGAGATCCAAATTAGAAATAATTTACCGGTTCTTTTTTTCTGCAATGTAATCGTAATCAGATAGTTTCTTTCCTGATGAAGTTACTTTAACGATGATGAGTAATTTTATTACATAAATTGAAAATTATTTTTTATTTCAGTTGTGGCACTATTTTGCAGTTATTAACATTTATTGGTTTGACACATTTTAGCATATGTAACTAAGAATATACAATTTTGACAAAAATATTTCTAAAGTTTCTTGAATGATGATGTCATTTGATGCTAAATATATAGTTTATTTATCTGGTTACTTTTCTTTTTCTATGAAAATTTCTTCAATTTCCATGTCAATTTGTTTTTTTCTGGGTTCATTTTGTTGTTGAGCCATAACTGACAAACAATGATTTGCAAATAAAGTATACAGTTTAACAAGCTTTGACATATGTTTACACCCGTGAAATCATCAACACTACAAGCAAGAAATCGGATACTTCTAGATTCTTCAAATGTTTCCCCATGTCCTATTTTACTTTCTCCTTCCCTACCCTGTGCCCAGGCAATTACTAAAATATTTTCTCTCACTATAGACTCATTTGCGTTTTCTAGAGTTTTATATCAATGAAATCATGCAGGATGTGTTCTTTATTTTCACTCAGCATAATTATTTTGTGATTCATCTGTGTTGTATGTGTCACTAGTTTACTCCTTTTATGGCTAAATAGTATCATATTATATGGATATACTGCAATTTGTTATCCTTTCACCTGTTAATGGCTATATGTTTGGCTTGATTCCAGTTTTGGGCTATTACAAATAAAACTGCTATGAACATTATCTTTTGGCAAGTCTTTGTGTGGGTCTATGCTTTTATTTCTCTTGCATAAATAGCTAGGAATGAATGACCAGATCATATGATAGGTGTATGTTTAATCTTTTGAAATTGCCTGACCGATTTGCAGCATAGTTCTTTGATTTTACATTTCTTCCAGCAATGTACAGGAGGTCAAGTTTTTCTGTATTTTCACCCACTTGATGTAGTCAGTCTTTTTAAATTATAAGTACTCTAATAGTTACGTAATAGCATCTCATTTGGTTTTTTTTTTTTTTTTTTTTTTGCATTTCCTTAATGAATAATGATGGTGAGCATCTTTAAAAGTGCTCAGTTGCCACCCATAGACATTCTCTGGTCAAGTTCTGTTCTAATCTTTCCCCACTTTCTATTGAGTTGTTTGTTTTATTATTGAGTTTGAGGATTGCCCATATAAATGAATTTCATGCAATTTATTGAATGTATTATTTTCAAGTATTTCTTCCCATTTATGGCTAGTATTTTTATTCTGTTAAAATTGCCTTTCAAATAGCAGATCTATTTTTAATTTTGATGAAGTCCAGTTTATCAATTTGTCATTTTACAGATAACTGCTTGATGTGTTTGACTAACTCAATATTTTTTCCTATGTGTTCCTCTAGACATTTTATAGTTTGAGTTTTTACATTCCAGTCTATGATTCATTTCAAGTTATTACTTTTTTGTTTGTATAGAATAAGATACTTGTCGATATTTATTGTTTTTTCACACAGATATTCACCTAAACAAGCAAAACTGTTGAAAAGATTTCATTTTCCTCATTTACTTGCCTTGGTGCCCTTGTCAAAAATAAGTTGTCCATATGTGAATGGGTTTATTTTTGTACTCTTTTTTGTTCCATTCATCTATGATTATCCTAGTACCAAAATGCTTTGGTCGCTTTAACTTTTTTTTTTTTTAAGGTGAGGAAGATTGGCCATGAGCTAACATCTGTGCCAATCTTCCTCTATTTTTTTGTATGTGGGACATCTACACAGCATGGTTGGTGAGTGGAGTAAGTCTGCCCCCAGGATCTGAATCCCTGAACCCAGGCCAGCAAAAGAGAGTGTGTGGAACTGTAACCACAAGACCCTGGGGTTGGGCTCTGCTTTAACTTTTAAGAGTCTTGAGATTAGGCAGTGTCAGTCCTCCAAGTTTGTTTTTCATTTTCCAAATCAACTTGGCTACTCTAAGATCTTTGCATTTCCCTATGAATTTGGGATTTTGTTGAAGCTCCAGATCAATTTGCAGAGAATCGCCACGTGAACAATATTGAGTCTTCTAATCAACGAACTCAGCATCTCTCTATTTCTTCAGAATCTTAATTTCTCTCTGCAGTGTGTTATATATTTTTTATAATATAAGGATTTTTCACATTCTCATCAAATATATCCCTAAGCACTTCACTATATTAATCAAATTGTAAATTGTATTTTCTTTTAATTTCCGTTTGTCATTTTTGGTGGTATATAGACATACAATTGTTTTCTTATATTGACCACGTGTCCCACAGCCTTGCTAAAATCACACACTAGTTCTGGTAAGTTTTGTATTATACCTAAATGATAATGCAGTCTGTTAATAAGTAGAGTTTACTTTTTCCATTCAAATGTGCATGGTTTTTATTTCTTTTTCTTGGCTTATTTTGTGAGATTTAGCTTTCAGGACATTTTGAGTAGAAGTTTTGAGGTAGAATTTAAGTATCTTTGTCTTATTCTTCTTTTAGGGGGAAAAGATTCGGACATTCACAATTAAATATCATTCAGCTTTAGGTTTTTCATGGATGTCCTTTATTGGGTTAAGCTGTTTGTTTCTCTTCCAAGTTCACTGCAAGTGTTTGTTTAGAATGGTTGTTGCATTTACTCACATCACTTTTTCTACACGTATTGAGATGAGCATATGGTTTTATATCTTTGTGTATTGCTAATGTTATTACAGTGACTGATTGTTAAAATGTTAGACCAATCCTGCATTTGTGGGATAAACCCCATTTTGTCATGATGTGTTATCCTTTTATACATTGTTTAATTTTTTGACTTTTTAAAAGTCATATATATATGACTTCCATATATCAATATGGACACATAGTTATTTTATTCTTTGGGCAACAATGCACAGCTTCTTTGCATAATTGTTCGAATTATTTCAGCTTTGACCATTAGGAGGTATTTCAGCTGGCTTTCGTGCTCCACCAACATGCCTCCATCAATGTGTGTGTGTGTGTGTATGTGTAAATATGTGTGTGTTTTCTTTTTTGAGCACTTCCTTTTTTCTGACACTGCAAGATGATCCATGTTCATCACGTATATTTCCTGCCCAAGTCTTAGAATAACCTGTTTCTGTAAGAAACAGTGATTTCTTTCACTGAAAGAAATTATTTCATTTCATTTCATTTCATCATCATTTCATTGAAAGGTGTTAGAAACCAAGATATAGATATTAGCCGTGCTTGCCGCTACTGGAGTGTCATTTCTTTTAGCCCTCTTGGCAGACAGGGCACAGAAATATATGGGTATATGCTAAACCGATATATAACTATCTATGCCTAGATTAAGCTAAACATGAATTCTTTCTGACATCTCAGACTTTAACCTATTACCACACGGACCTTTCTAGCCTCCTTTTCTTGCTTTTCTGTGAATTCCCACTCAAACAGTGAGGAACTTAGCTTCCACCATCTACCATCCATTTAAATTAGTTTCCAGTATTCACGAATAACAATATCAGAATTGTAAACAAGTACACCCTGGGATATAGTTTATCAACTAAATGCTGTGTATATATGCTTTTAGTCTTACAGACTTCATTTATTTCCAAAGTTATTTTACCGCTCCCCCAGCTCCCCTTTAGGTGAGTTTCTTTTCTTTCGTCCATTGTAATACAGTTTGATTCTCTGTTCAGTTTTTATTCCTTTCTGGATTTCCCCAACCTCCCAACCTCTTAAGTGATTTATTTTTAATTGCATGTTCTAAGGTTCACTCTTTATGCTGTTACGTTCTATGGGTTTTTACAAATGTATAATGCCATGTATCCAGCATTACAGTATCAGACAGAATATTTTCACTACCATAAAATTGCTATGTGCTTCATGTATTCATCACCCTACCCTCCCAAGCCACTGATGACCACTGATGATCTTACTACTGTTGTTTTTTGTTTCCGTTTTTAAGATGTCATATAATTGGAATTATACACAACATAAACTTTTCAGATTGGCTTCTTTCATTTAACAATATTCAATTAAATTTCCTTCTTTTCGAAGCTTGAGCACATTTTTTTTATTGCTGAATGATATTCCATTGAATGGATGTACTACAGTTTGTTTATCTGTTCATCTATGAAACGATATCTTGGTTGTTTCCAGTTTTTGGCGATTATGCATAAAGCTGCAATAAGCACTTGCATGCAAGTTTTTGTGTGAGCAGAAGTTTTCAAAACAATTGGATCAATACTCAGTGAAACCCTTGCTAGGTTTCATGATCAGACTATGTTTAACTTCATAAGAAATTCCCAAAATGTATTCCAAAGTGGCTGTAGCATTTTGTATTACAACCAGCAATAAATAAGAGTTTTGCTGCTTCATATCCTCATCAATATCTGGCACTGTCACTTTTTTGGATTTTAGCCATTCTAATAGATAGAAGGTGGTATCATACTGTTCTTTTAATTAGCAATCCCCAGATGAAAAATAATGTTAAATATTTTTTTATAGACATTTAAAATCAGGTATCGTCCTTGGTCAGGTATCTATTTAGATTTTTTGCCTAATTCTTAATTGATCTTTTGTTTTCTCATTTTGAGTTTTAAAAGAGCTTTGTCTAATTTGGTTACAAGTACTTTTCAAATATTTACTTACAAATATTTTATCCCATTGTCTAATTGTCTTTTCATTTCTTTAACAGTGTCTTTCACAGAGCAGAAGTTTTTAATTTTAATAAAGACCAATTTATCAGTGTTTTGTATCATGGATCATGATTTTGGTTATGTATCTAAAAATGTATTGCCAATTTCTAGGTAACTAGAAATACTCCTATATTTTTTCGGCAAGTTTTATAATACTGAATTTGAAAATTAGGCCTATAATCCATTAATCCATTTGAGTTAATTTTTGTAAAAGCTATAGGCCTTTTGATTAGATTTATTTATGTTTTTATTTGTTCCTTGCTTGTAGGCTTATAAGTTAATTTTTTTAGCACTGCTGCTGAAAAGAAACCCACTTTCCATTGAATTGCCTTTGTGTCTTTTTCAAAGATCAGTTAGTGCGAGTCTGTTGCTGGGCCCTCTGTTGTGTTCCATTGACCTACTTGTCTATTCTTTTGCCAGTACTAAACTGTCTGTACTGTGGTAGTGTAACCGCAGTCCCTCAAGGACCAGTTCAACCGACCCCCATCTTATCAATAAAGTAGTAAAGAGCGCTTTTTCAGGACCTGAAATCCCTTGTCCAGTTCAGGTCACTTAAGACTACCAACTCATCAACTGAGCCTGCATGAATGCTCAGTAAGTGAACTTTCATGTCAGGGAGCTAACAGTTCCACCCTTAGAGCATGGTAACAGCACTATTTTGTGAGCATGCGTCCTATGAAGAAGCATGAAGCTTGACTACGCTTGCGCAGATCAATTACCTCACTTCTCTTTACCTGCAATCATCCATCTCCAAACTTCAGACCACCCTGTCCTTCATCACATAAATTGTGCCCCAAGCCCTGGGTCAGGGAGACAGATCTGAAAGCGTATGTCCCTGTGTCCTTGCAGATCGATCTTGCAAAATAAAGCCGATTTCTTTACCCAAAAGCTTATGCCATAATAATTGGCTTTTTTAATGTACATTGGGCAAGAGGACCCCAATTGTGTGTGGTAGCAGTAGCTTTATAGTAAGTGCTAGAGTCCAATAGTATCACTCTTCCAACTTTGCTCTTCTTCCTCAATATTATATTGGTTACTCAGGGTCTTTTATCCTTCTATGTAAACTTTAGACTTAGTTTGTCTGCATCCAAAGAAGAGCTTTCTGGGATTTTGACTGAGATAGCCTTACTGTGAGGTTTTACTTTAATCCGGCTAGGAGTTGGGCTGTTTAATGTTTAATGTTACTCATACTGTATTGGCAGAGGTTTAAACTCTTCTTGTGTTCTGATTGTTTTCTCCCTTGTCCTGGGATTTCCCTAACTTCTCCTCCTCAGATAAAGTCTTTGTGTTGCAGGCGTTTTAGCTGTAACCCAGTTATACTGAACCCCTGTTGATGTGGTAATAAATTGTGTGGGGAGGAGAAGTGTCCTATAATCTTATAATTGAATCTCAGTCTTCTCCTTGTCCTGTATCCCTGTGCTCCTACCTTCACAAATATTCCTCATCATTTGTTTACTACCGTAGTTAAGACAGAAAGGCTAGTGTGCTCTGGAATAGGGTAATTTTCTTTCATCCAGGTTGAATAAGGTTCTGGTTAAGACTTGGCCCTTGCTAACTAGATCTTTGTTGTGGAGAATGCCCTTGGACTACTTCAAAATGGTTACATCCCCCTTCCTTCTGCCAGAAACAAGAATGTTTTTTCTTGGCTCTTCACCACGAGAACCTGGTGATGCCTGGGCAGTTTAGCTGCTTAACCATGGGTGCTCAAATAAGAAACTTAAATTTAAATTTCATGAATAAATTAAATCAAGTTTTTGGTAATAGAAAGCTAGATTCTATTGCTATTTATCCTTTGTCGTATAAATTAAAATCCTGTTTCTCACTTATACTTGTTTCCAAAATTTGATTTAAAACTCATCTATTTTTATCCTCCTCACCTAGAAACTCATATTCTTTTACCTATGTTTATTTAATAGTTTAATGGTTCTCTCTGTCTATATGAAATATTATTTCACAATATCATATTTAACAAAAGTCATTAATGTGGTATATTGGAACACCAATTAAACTGAAATATCTATAGAATTCTTCAAATCAGAGATTTCAGCCTAAATCATTAGGCTGATTACTCATTTTTTTCATCATTGATCATTCATTTTTTCATTATCACAAGAACTGATATGTACAATTTTGATAAATAAAGCATTTTATTCCTTGTTTATAATCTCTAATGTACTAAAGCAGTTTGCAGAGGAAAGGAATTACATAAATAGAAATAAGATATAAAAATTATTGAGAGCTCAGTGTGTGTCAGGTGAGTTTCCAAGGATTTTGCATACATTGACATGTTTACTTGTCACCACAAATCCGTGAATAGGTACATTTAAACATGAGAAAATGGTGAAACATGGAACAGTGGTTCCTCATACATTTTTTCCCAGCTAGGCACTGGTTTAGCTAGACACTAAAACTCCAATCCTTCTTTGAAGATAGTTATGCCCATTTAACTATGTTTGAACCAATGGAATGTAATTATCTAAGTCAGTAATAGAACAAAAAGATTCTGGTACTGCGAGAGACCTTACTGAGTAGATCTGCCCTCCATATTGACTATTGACTGCTCAATACTGCTGAATTCTAGAATTTTATGTAAATGAGAAATAAACATCTATCTTAGTTAAATCACTCACTGCAATCTTTTGAATGTTTGTTACAACATCTTAGCTTGTACTCTAACACGTTACATTAGTTTATCCTGCTAATAAGTGAGAGAAGTGGAAATGACAAGTCAAAACATAGTAGTTTGACTGAAAACTGGAATTCTTCTTCAGTACATCATATTATCTAAAGCAATGATAAACAAATAATAATTCTTCCCATACGTCTATCACATTCTGGCTCTTTCCAACTCCACTTTGTATGCATACACCAGCTTCCAAACAGATCTTAAAATTAGCTTCTAGGCAAAAAGATGTCAAAATCCTAGGAGATTGGGGAAAAAACATATTTCTTGTAATTTTAGAAATTCTTAAAATACTTCATTTGTGGGTATGTCAATTTCACTTCTAATCAGCTTTTCTGATTATGCAACATTTTTGATTATTCAGAATATGGAAGAGATTTGTGGTTTTCTCACAATGATGGAACTATACATCCAAATCAATTTACATTCTACAGATATGGAAACTTAGCAGGTGCAAGAAGTGACTCTCGTTAAATTGGCATTATTGCTAAAGATTGGCAATAGGAAAAATGATTTCTTGAACATATGATGAAAGCAATTCCTTTGGAAGAAATCAAAACCCTACAGATGCATAACAAATTAGTCCATGGAATATGCCAAAGTCAAACAGAAACCTAAGGTAATGTTTTTATCCTTTAAAGTTGAAGTTCATTTTTTAATTTTATATATCTGAATATGAACAAAGTTGTAATTTTTATGCAGAATACTGTGAAGACTGATGAAGAAAAAATACATATTTTGATTCAACTAAATATTATATTCTTTCAATTTTTGTGACAATAAAAAACATTTTGCTTTGCTCTTTTTTCTAAGAATATGTTTACATGTAGTTTTTATATTTAATCTATGCTTTATTCTATTTAGACTATTGTTTAGACTATGGGTTGGTAAATTTTTTTAAAGATTCCAATTATCAATATTTTAGGCTTTACAGGCTAATGATCTGTGTTGCACCCACTTGATTCTGCCAATGTATTATGAAAGTTTCCATAGATAATACACAAATGATTGGGCATAGTTGTGTTTGACAAAATTTTATTTACAAAAATAAGTGATGGCTTTTGTGTCATAGTTTGCTCGGTCTTGATTTAGACCAGTACTGTCTAATAGAACTTTCTGCAGTGGTGGAAATGTTCTATATGAGTGCTGTATAATGTGGAAGTCATTAGTCACGTTTGATTACTGAACACCGGAAATGTATGTATTGTTACTGAGAGACTAAATTTTTAATTCTCTTTAAATCAATTACTTTAACAATAAACTTAAATAACCACATATGGGTGATGACTACCCTATTGGACAGCATAAGTTTAGACATTTGTAGTAAACATTAATGAACAAAACATTGCTTTTCTTTGTTACATTCATTTCTATTCTTATTTAAATAAATTTTATAATATTTTATTAGAGCTTTATATTGCAAATGTGTTGTAATAATTTTTGATCTTTTAGATCTTTGAATTCTGTGAACAGTTAAAAATACTATATATTAACTGTAAATCACTTAGTTTTGAGATTTGGCCTTTTCCTGGAAACTGAGAAATTTTTATGGTGTAGAATAATGTTCTTACGGACAAAGGATGATTGTAAAAAAATTACATTTCATTCTGGTATGTTTAAAATGTGCTCAGCCTCAACAGAAAAATCTAAATGAAATTAGTGTAAACAGTATCAAAATTCTAGAAGCCAGAAAGTTCCATTATGATTCGTACATGGTTTAACATTGTTTTCAGTGTTCCAAATGCTTTCTGTTTTTGTGAAATTGTCCTTCTCAGCATATTCTTTCTAGATAACTTTTCTCATGGTCTCAAGGGAACTACTGCAATACCAGAAATCATATGTAAACCTGAAAAAATTCTATTCAGAAGAGGAGTGTATCCTCTAATGAACAAGGAAAGCTAGTCTCAAGAATATTCTCAATACTGTATACTTCCTCTTAATTATATTGCCCAAACTGTTGCATATACCTTAGCATATTTTTTTTTTCACTGTCAAGTGGAACTGGACCTCATGATTGGAGTAGAACAATTGTAATTCCACCCTTGAGTTGGGGCCTGGGTTACACGTATCCTGAATCCACTGAAGTCTGGAAATCTGAAAAAATTTGGATTTTATTAACAAGGAAGAGGAGCAAAAATTCATTGATGATCAACCAAAATTACCTTCAATATCTGCATATTTAGGAAGCTGAAAGACTTGTAAAAGGAAAGATAGAAATGCTGTACTATGTAATAAAATTCAGAAGAGGAAAAAAGATGGAGAATAAGTAATGTCAGAAAAAATAAATTACTTATTTTGATATAATTAATGACTAGCGTTAATCCATTTGATGTGATATAAGTTGGCTTTAATAAATCAGTTGACACTGGGTCTTAAAAATCTTTCTAAGAAATTAATTGAAATTGGCTTGGCTATGAGCACTGTCACATGGACTGAAACTGACTAACAGACCGTAAACAAAAGCTAATGATAAATGGCAGTGAGTTGAGGGGAAGCATGTAGGAAGTGTTTTCAGTTTAGAAAATTAACATCTTTGTGAATACCATGAAAATGTAAATGGTTTTTATTAATGTGAATTACAATTAGGCTTTTCCAAAGAAGTTATAAATGAAAGTAAATTAATTCCGAGAGTTTTTGCATTGTTTTTATTGCTCGCTGCTTTTTTGGATGCTTAAATTTGTGATAGAAAAAAAGCTAATGAAAGATTACACTCAAGGATTTTTTTTTCCAGAAAATGCCTGCAGCTGTGAATATCCTTTCAAGACTTAGGTCTGTAGTATTTATGGTTTAAAAGACGTTTCCCTTAAAAGGCTTTTTGTGGCCTGTGTCAAAGTGTCAACATCTTTGAACAAAGAGGTTATTTAAACCTATCAACTTTCCTTTCTCGAGGTTGTTTTCTTTTACTTTTACATTTTGGATTGTCATTCGGTTGCCTGATATTACGTCTGCACAGACTGTCTGCTCTTTATTATTCATTTAACTAGCCATGACAAAATCACTTAGAAAATCAAAATGAAAGGTACTCTCAGCATTCATGGCAATTATAGACAACTGAAGAAACAGTTTCTTGGATAAGTTCCTAACTTATTGTATTTATTTAACAATTTCTTTTTACATAGTTCTTCCTATTTATCCAGCGCTGTTCTAAGTGATTTACAGTATCTTGCATATAAATTAAAATAATAATTATATTGATATTTAATAACAAATAGTATTTTCTCATTTAGAAAAATTCAAAACTTTCGTATTTCCCCATTCTCTCCATAATCTCTGTTAGAGAGCCTGGGTTTTGATAGTCAGTCACAAAATGGCTGGAACAAATTATTGAAGCCTGGGTGACAAAAGCCACCACAGAAGCCCCATACTGGCTCGACAATCTCAGGACTTCTTTACATTAGAGAGAAAAACTTCTGTTTTCTTCAATACGCTATTATTTTAGTTTTTGGGTTATATGTAAGAAAAAAATACAAAATATAGATATATTTAGAAAGTAGTGTCAGTTTCAAACATAGGTAGACATACATATCACACATATAGCCACACAAAGTCTAACAAATTCCAAATTAAAATGTTAAAATTAAATTGAAATATGTGGTGAATAGTTTCCATCCTCAAAGTCACTTCATGGTCTAACCCCAGGTGTGTACTAAGCCACGGTATCTGGATTACATGCCTGAGTAAGTAGATAAGGGTGAGGGCCAAAGGGGGACCATTCTGGCTGAGTCAGCTCCCTTTAAGTAGCCTTGCCACTGTCTTAAAAAAAGTGTTTTGCTTGCAATTAATAAATCGTAATGTTGTCACATAGTCAGGTATAAAGAAGGTTGGCAATATAGCCTTTTACTTTTCTTCTTAGCTAAAACTCAGGGCTTTCTCTCTAGGAAAGAGACGATGAATGTTTTGTTAGGCAACTAATGGTCTTTGAAACCAAATATCGCATAGGCTGAAATGACAAGTAGGTATCACGAAGTTAATAATCATGTTAAAGAATATATTCTCCTAAAATATAGATCTGATCATGTATACTTTAGAAAATCACAGTTAATTTTTTTCTAGTATTTGCACTTGCCTTAAAGGGTCAGATTCTAATCATTTTTTTTCTTTTAAAGACTGGCACCTGAGCTAACAAATGTTGCCAATCTTTTTTTTATTTTTTCTGCTTTTTTACTCCCCAGATCCCCCCAGTATATAGTTGTATATTTTAGTTGTGGGTCCTTCCAGCTGTGGCATGTGGGAACGCCACTTCAATGTGGCCTGATGAGCAGTGCCATGTCTGCGCCCAGGATCTGAACCGGTAAACCCTGGGCCGCTGAAACGGAGTGTGCAAACTTAACCACTCGGCCACAGAGCCGGCCCCGCTAATCAATTTTAGCAAAGTTTTTTATGATCAATTATATCACAGACTGGAAGCACAATGATCTCAACTCGAACCTCAGTGTCTCTATATGCTTGAAATTCCTTACTTAATCTTAAACTGAGGGAAGGCTGCATAAGCTGTAGCATAAATACCACATTCATAAGACAAAGATGATCACTTTTGTTATACTCTCAAAACATTCACTCATGCCTCAATCATGGCCAATTTGATGTTATAGCACATCTTATAAATACCAAGCTTCTTCCTCCTCTGGTCTATGCCTTTTTTGTGTAATCTAAATGATAAATGAGGAAGCAGATACTAAATTGAGGGATTTGATTGACACATGAATTTCTCAAAGCCATGGAAATCAGATGTCAGTGACTATAAATGGAACTCCTCAGGGAGACTTCCACACAGATATTGCGAGTTTAAATTCCTGAGTCTTCTTCCAAAATTTGATTACACCCTCTGAAATAACATCATCACTCACCTACTTTTGACAAAGTACAAGAGGTGTGGGAAATATCATTTGGAGATTTGGAACTTTGGGGATTTGGAGAAGATTTCAACTTCTTCATTTTTCCTAGTATATTAACTCATCTTTTGGAATTATCAATTTGCCATGACTAGACTTGTTTGCCCTCAACGCCAATTTTCTTAAATTCTGGAATTTACTGTCTTTTACACACACACATACACGACATAAAAACACAGAATTTCATCAATACCAAATAGAATACTTTGAGCTGCAATTTTATTTGCTTCTCCCTTACTAATTTGATTGTAAATCACATCTTGAACACCTGCCATGTGCATGTGCTAAGTACTGAAGAATAATTTTAAATCAAAATTAAAAAATGGTTGTGTGGTTGCTTTTATTTCTGTTGTAATTTTTTTTTTTAAGATTTTATTTTATTTTTCTTTTTTCTCCCCAAAGCCGCCCGGTACATAGTTGTATATTCTTTATTGTGGGTCCTTCTAGTTGTGGCATGTGGGACGCCGCCTCAGCGTGGTTTGATGAGCAGTGCCATGTCCGCACCCAGGATTCGAACCAACGAAACACTGGGCCGCCTGCAGCGGAGCGCGCAAACTTAAGCACTCGGCCACGGGGCCAGCCCCTGTAATTTTTGTATTTTATGTTTGTTTTGCTTGGAGTTTCTTTGCTTTATTCTAAAATGACTTTCTCTGTATTTGGAGAATTAACATAGACACAAAACACATCATAAACAAAGCTAGTGCACCTTACATTCAAAAGAAAAATCTAGAGTTCAGGCAACAATTGTCATGAAAACAATAGAAACACATAAAAATAAGAGACAAGTTGACCAGGGTTTATTATGAAAAATGTATCCATGAAGTAGTTGAAATAAATTAGTTGTTTTCTCATATTTTTCTCAAACAATTTTCTCAACAATTACCTTAAGTTGCACCTTCAACAATTAGTAGTGTTAGATAAACAAAAGGAAAAGTAAGAGATTTTCAGGGAGCAGTAAATGAGTGCATATAAAAAGTTAAAAATAAATATGGGCAATTGAAAATTGATGGCAACGTGACCCCAACTTGCCACAGAACAATAGACAGCACTGTGACTACAGAAGGAAGAGCGGCATTAGAGGTGAAAACATAATCTAGATGTGGTCAAAGAGAATTCTATATGTTAATGGAAACCTCTTTCAACCTTACATCAATAACATAAATACCTATAGCATTTAACTAGAATCATTTTTCCCAGTGTAAATTGGGATTTTAATATATACTTATGTGTATATATGAGTTAAATATTTAAAAGTATATGCAGTTATCATCTTATATTAAATATGGTATATTTTATATATGTTTAACTCAAATGGTTCGCCTAACCGATTTGGGAAGTAGGGATTATTGTTATTCCAATTTTAGTGTTTATGCTCTTAATTTAAAAATAGGCTTAAATAAGTTGTAACCAGACCAAGGTCCGTCACTAGTGAAGAGATCTGATACTTAGATCAAACCCGTCTAACTTGAGAGTCAACTCTAATATACTACACAAGATGTTCAGGATTGAAATAGGGTTGCAGTGAAACTCTTGTTATTTCAAGTACAAAGGATTTCAGTTCAGGATGTTAGAGGATTACACGACTATTAGAAAGGCTGGGCGAGTGAACAAAGAGCAACAGGAAGGAAGTGGTGATTTTCAGAGGAAGTCACCTTACATTCGCAGAATATCTCAGCAGTCCAAATAGGTGCAGTTTCCACCAAACTTAGCTGACGGCAGTTGTAAAGCAGGTGATTCCAAAGAAACCATCTTGTGCCTACATATTTATGTGAAATAGTTTTTTGTGGGAAAATGGATTATGCTTCTCCTTGCCTCCCAAATTTCCTCTCACTGGCAGAATCTAACCAGTCCTATATGGGGAAAGTCATTCTAACAAATGTAGTTTCTAAAGTGTAATGATGAGGAAACTGTAGAAGATGGTGGCTGTGATGTCAAGTTGACAACAGAAAATTCAAGATAATTATTGTTAGAGAATGCAAGAAACAAATTTGTTAACATCTTTGACTGTTGTATCATTTTTATAGTCTTATATTTCATGAGCAAACTAAATTACCATTTTACAAAGTGTCTGTCACATGGACTGAGGACAACTTGATTTGTTTTCATGTCCTAAATAAGTGTAATGGAGAACCACTTATTCTAAAAATGGTTTCAAATATAAGGCAACAGAATTAAATTTTGCAAATCAATTACCAATATCATTTCTTTGAGGGAGGAGCCTTTTAAAACATATGAGTAGGGGCTGGCCCAGTGGTACACTGGTTGAGTGGGCACATTCCGCTTTGGCGGCCCAGGGTTCCTTGATTTGAATTCCAGGTGCGGACATGGCACTGCTTGGCAAGCCATGCTGTGGTAGGCAACCACATATAAAGTAGAGGAAGATGGGAACAGATGTTAGCTCAGGGCTAATCTTCCTCAAAAGAAACCAAAAACAAACATGAGTATAATGCTATCAAGAATGTACAAATTACCAAAACAATTAACCAACTTATAAATAAAACATTTTGATGCATTCTTAGGAAGAAAGATGTTATTTAGTAATGTCTTTTAGGCAAATACCACAAATAAAAAGATCAAACTAAAAAGATTCTGTAAAGCAAAGGAAACCATCAACAAAAAGAAGACAATCCACCAAAAGCAAGAAAATATTTGAAAATCATATATCAGATAAGGGGTTAATTTCCAAAATATGTGAAGAACTCATACAATGCAACAACAAAAAATGAACAACCCAATCAAAGAATGGGTAGAGGATATGAACAGACATTTCTCCAAAGAAGATACACAGAAGGCCAACAGGAACATGAAAATATGTTCAACATCACTAATTATTAGGGAAATGCAAATCAAAACTACAATGAGTTACTGCCTCACACCCATCAGAATGACTATTATCAAAAAGAAAAGCAATAACAAGTGTTGGAGAGGATGTGGAGAAAAGGAAACCCTCATGCACTGCTGGCGGGAGCACAAACTGGTGTGATCACTATGAAAAACAGTATGGAGACTGCTCAAAAAAACTAAAAATAGAAATATCATATGATAGTCTATTCAGCTTCTGGGTATTTATCCAAAGAACATGAGAATACTAACCTGAAAAGACATATGCACCCTGTGTTCATTGCAGCATTATTCACAATAACCAAGATTTAGAAACAACCCAAGTGTTCATCAAAGGATGAATGGATAAAGAAGAGGGGGTATATATATTCAATGGGATACTACTCAGCCATAAAAATGCTGAAATCATGCCATTTGTGACAAAATGGATGGACCTTGAGGGTATTATGCTATTCAAAATAAGTCAAAAAGAGAAAGCCAAATATCATATGATTTCACTCATATGTGGGAGAAGAGCAAACACATAGATAAGGAAAACAGATTGGTGGTTAGCAGAGGTGAAGGAGGTGGGGGGAAGGTGAAAGGGGTAAAGGGGCACACGGTATGTGATGGATGGAAACTAGACTTTTGGTGGTGAACACAATGCAGTCTGTACAGAAGCCGAAACATGAGGTACGCCTGAAATTTATATAATGTTATAAACCAATGTCACTTCAGTAAAGTAATTTTTAAAAGAGGAGGAAAAAAACAGTGATGAAACAAAACCCAAAAATAAGTTTGAATAATTAAATTCCTTTTTTTGTTGGTGGTGTTGCTAGGAAAGATTCGCCCTGAGCCACTCTCTGTTGCCAATCTGCCTCCCTTTTTTTTGTCCCCAAAGCCCTAATTCATAGTTACACATTCCAGTTGCAAGTCCCTCCATTTCCTCCATGTGAACCGCCACCACATCATGGCCACTGACAGACAAGTGGTATGGCTCCACACCGGTGAACCGAACCTGCGCCGTTGAAGTAGAGTTCACCGAGCTTTAATCACTAGGCCATGTGGGCTGGCTCATTAAATTCTTTATATAATGTTTAACAAATCTCGATTTTGAATCAAGAATTTTTACTCCTCCTGGATGCAAATAGGTTACCCATACCTTTCTGATGCACTCCATTTCTTTGATCAACACACTCACTCTCTGGTCTCTAAGTAAAATGCATAATCATCTTGTAAAACAATCACAAATACGAAGAATATATAGAATTGTGATAAGAGTCAGTGAGGGGTCACCACATTACAGGGGCAAATATAGTACCAGTTCCTATCTTGGTATCACTTTTCACTCCCTGCCACAGTTTTCACGTATGATCCTCAGTATCTCTTTCTAAAAATAATAAAAATAATAATAATAATATAGGATGAGGTTATGGGAATTTTAAGGAAACTTTCAAATCTGTTTTCATAACTTTTAATTTTGATATACTTTCAAATATAGAGAGAAGTTTAAAGACTATTTCAAGGAATTTGTGTATACTCTTTATTCAGATTTACTGTTTTTTTATATTTGCCCAATTGCTTTGCTGTCTAGACAGATGGATAAATAGATAGATAGATAGATAGATAGAGATATGTAGAATTATAGAAGTGGGTATATGCATATATATTTCCTAAACTATTTGAGAGTAATTTGGAGACATTTTGCCCATTTATTCCTAAATGCTTTATTGTGGATTTGCTAAGAGCAATCCTATTACTGACGTGATAATATTATCTAACCATAGTCCATTTTGAAATGGAATCAATTGTCTCAATAATATGCTTTATAAATATTTTTTATTCCAGCATTTAATGCAGGAATAAGCATTGCATTGATATCTTTTTCTCTGAATATCTGTAAAATTCCTCAACTTTCTCTCACTTTTTTGACCCTAATACTTTTTACAAGTACAAACCATTATTTTATAAAATGTCCACCAACTTGGGTTTGTTTGAATTTCCTCCTGATTAGATTCATGATGTATGTTTTTCTTAGGAAGAACACAAATATAATGTTGTATTCTTAATATATCATATCAGAAGGCACATGATGATTTGTCCCAATATTGGTGATCACATGGTTGAAGAATTGCCTGCCGGTTATCTCACTGCAAAATTATATTTGTCCTTTTATGATTGATAATTTCTGGAAGATACTGAAGTCTACATTTTATTTTTCTTATCAAACTTTCATGCAATAGTTTTAAGTTCAATGATGATCTAATTCTATATTTTTTATGTAATATTTGCCAATCTATTCTAAAAAAGACCTTTGTCTTTGTCTTCCATTTACTTGTTTATTCATTTATTTATATCTTTATAGATTTATGGACTTTAATTTTATTCAGGGGTTTTAATCCATTATTCATTTTGTTACTTGCATTTTTCCTGATATGATGAGTGAGAGACTCTTCCAGCTGTCTCTAGTGTCTTTTTCATGTTTCCATTATGCTTTGAGACTTACCATCCTTTCTGGTGTTACACGTTTCTGGTTTCTGGAATACAAAATATTCCAGGTTTCTATTGTACACTATGCTTCCTCAGCCTGAAAATCAGTCTTTTCTTTAAGAATCTCTGTTGTGTCGTTGCTTCTAAGCCATCACAGTGAAAGACTTTTTTACACATAGTATGATTATATGTATGTGTGTACATAATATATACATACACATATATATTACAATGTGTTAAGCTGATATCTCTAATTCCAACTTAATACCACAGTGTATATTCCAGTCATTCCTATTTTCATATTTGTAACTCTATTTTCCAATAGAGAGGAATCAAGCTTTCATCATTCATAACAAATTTATCTATTAGCTCAAGTTTAGAACACAAAGAAAGTAGTTTCAGCATTAAGTAATTAATTAGAGCTCAATATTTGATTATAACACTTTAAGTAAAATTTTAATTTAGTAAATTGCACAAATCTCAAGGTATAATTTAATGAGTGTTGAAAAATTTATAGACCAATGTAATCCAAATCTCTTTAAAAATATAGACCAGTTTTAACATCTCCTAAAGTGCCATAGCATCTGCTCTCCTTGAGAGGGACAACCATTAATCTGATTTGTTTTCAACATAGAATAGCTTGGCCTGTTCTTTATCCTTATGTAATAATCACTCAATAGGTACTCTTTTGTGTCTAGCTTCCTTCCCTCAATTTAATATCCATGAGGTTCAGCAACATGACTATATGCATCCTTAGTTATTTTTCAGAATCTAAGTATTATCCATTTTATACTACAATTTGTTTATTCATTTTCTTAGCAGGCATTTGATTTTTTTCCAGCTTTTGATGATCGTGAACATGGCTGCTATGAACATTTGTATACTCTCTTTTTTTGGGCTTTCTTAATGGTTCCTCTTCAATAAATACCTAAAAATAAAATGGTTATATCCATAAGGTAGGCATATATTTTACTTTGTAAAAAACCAACAAATTTCTTTAAAAGTTGACTGTTTTACATGCCCAATCTCTGTATATGAGAGTTTCGATTACTCTATACCCTTGCTGTCATATGGCGTTATTTTAAATTTGTCCCTTCAGATTTATAGTGGTAACCCACTTTGAATTTAAATGTCATTTCCTTTATGGATAATGATATTGAGCACTTTCTCATGTAAAATGCTTTGTAAAATGTATTTTAATTCTATCTCTTTTTTTCTTAGCAGTTTGTTTTTTTCTTGTTGAGCTGTAAATGTTTCTTATAGATTCTGTATATAAGTCTTTTGTCCAATTCATGTCTTAAGAATATTCTGTCCCAATCTGTGGATTAACTATCCATTTCTTTATTGGTGCCTATTGAAGAACAGCAATTGTTAATTTCAAGAAGTATAATTTACCCAGCTTTTCCTTTGTGATCATTGCCTGCTGTATTCTATCTATATTTTTTCTCTATTTTCAGGGAATGAACATACGTTTTTTATGATTTTTACTAGAGGCCTTATAATTTTAGGTTTTGAATTTGTCTATTCATATCAGATTAATTTTTGTACATGGTATATGGTTGAGGTCAAAGTTTGGATATTAAGTTGTTCAAACAGCATTTTTGAAGAAACTTCTTTATATTTACAATCACTTGGTTGTATAATTTTGCTTTCATCTGGTTGATTTCTAATAATTATTAAATTTTTTTTCATGTTAATATATTGTGGGACTGATAATCTGAATACATTTATGCTCAGTCATTGTAATTCTGTACCCAGAATTTCATCTTTCCCTCATTGTGGTACTGAAGCAGTTCAGATGAGATTGACTATTTGCTTTTGCAAGCTGGGCCATGATTGACCTAATTCAAGCAGATTAATACATATTGCCACGTTTCTCTTCTGCTATACATATTCTATGGTAATTTGTTCTTCCAGGGGCGGTGACTTAACTTGTTCCAACTGCATTAAACTCAGAACATAAGTTGGATGAAAGAGGAAGAAAATCTTTCTCTGTCCCGTTTGGACCTCAAAAAATGTACTTACAGAAGCTGTTTTAGGATAATGTCAACATTCTGAGAGTAGTTAGAACAGACAGAGAAATCTAGCTTTTGATGACATTGTTGAAACAGTATGTTAATTCATACCTGGAAATGATGCCCTTACATTAGGTTTTTCAATCACATGATCTAGATTCTGTTTCTTCCAACTGAAAACATCCTAAATGATAAAATTTACCTGTGTCTCTTCTTTTCAGGCCCCATATTCCACACCATAGAGAAAAACAAATTTTCTTTTTACCATATGAATACATGCACATACACTCACAGCAGTATGATTTAGGGCAAATTAAAATTACAGTTAAAACACATAGGAATGGTGAAAGAGGTTTTTTCCTACAAATATTTTTCTAATGGTATAGACATTTATTTCAAGAAGGACTGAAATGATTACCAGGAAATATATTATATCTCTAGTCACCTTCTTTATGTGCTCCTTTTCTTTGTACGACAGTTATGAAAACGTGGCTATTTTTTGAGGTTGAAATTATTTTTTCCAAATCGGTGTCTAGGTTCACTTAAACTCTGAAAAGTGTGAGTACATACTTGAATTTGATCAAATGCAACATTATTTTTAAAACATAAGCTCTCTTTGCTATTTGAAATACTTCAGATATGATAGAAAAGGATAAATTTCTGAAATGAGATAATTGACTTTAAAAATAAAAGTGTAACAATTACTTACTTTTACTGTAATTTAGTATTCCTGGCTGAATTTTCTAGGTTAGGAAGATATGACCCAGAAATATTGATTCAATTGCTTTGATGAAACAGTGGGAGAATAATCACATTAGTTGCACTGGACATCAAATGAGAGAACAGAAATTTTATTGAAGTAAAAATTACATTTGAAATGGATATTGTAGTCAGTAAATATGTACATATTTGCAAACTCATGATAAATTTAATTGTGATGATGAAAAGATTCAAGATCTCTACTGTAAGATTAATTTTTAAGCTGATATTATTAACCGAATTGAGAATAATATTGATAAAAGCATATATATGATGGGTAATACAGAATCATATCTAAAAGTTTGTTCTGTTGCTGAATATTCTTCATGAAAAACTGTATATTTTGTGGTCTTAGTCTTTATTTTATTTTTAATAAAGGTTAATAAAGGTCCTGTCCCCTAGAGGTATATATATGTTGTTCAAGATATTAATTGAGCTGTAGCTTACGTAAAGAAGAACATCATGTAAATTTGTACAACCGTGCCCTGCTTTTTGTTAATAATTCTGATATTCTCCTTCTTTTGCAATTACTGATATTCTCTATACAATCTAAGGTCCAGAAGACCAAGACAAATCACTTATAAGTAAGAAGGTTGCAAATACCTTTTCACTTTTAAATCACCTTAATTCATGACCACAGTTGAAATGATTCACATCAAAACAAAAAATATATTATCAGAAATCGATTTTAAGGATTCTGCTGAAATAAAATTAAAGTTTATTCAGATTAAGGCACTATACTAACTTTATGATTTCTTTTAATAATAGATTTGTGATAGTTCTAAAATTGTGGTAATTCCTTAGAATAAGATTCTAATTCTGATATTATTTCATTCATGCTTAAATACACAGCTGATTAAATGGGAGGGAGTCTGAAAGAGTGTGGTTTTATACTATACACAACATAAGAGGACTGAAAATTTTTAGTTGTCTCCAAATTTTTAGTGAATAGGGTTTAAGAAGGTTAAAATCTATTTTTTTTCTATTTAGATGATTAATGAAAATGGAAGAGAATATTTACATTAGTAATGGAAAAAATTCACCAGAGTTCCAGGATATTAACTACTAAATTAGAGATGTTTATTAATAATTCTGTATGTTTCATTACTTTTCTTTGATATCCCATGGACATAATACATATTTGTAGAGGCTAAATAACCTCCGTATATTTTTAATGCAGAATATTATTTTAAAATTAAAAAGTTACTAATGAGGGAAATGTCAGAGACACAAGAGTTTTTAATAATTACAACCCAGGCATGACAGCAACTGATAGGTCAAGGGCAAGGATAGAAACTAGAAACTAGTGATGTGAGCTTTAAACTAGAAGAGCTCAGGTACAGACTGTGTCTAATTGTTTATTCTAAAAGCAACTTGTTCTATGAGCTAAGGAAAGGTTTTCTTCATGTTCTATGGATGAGTCCTATTATTGCAATTTTTGCTAGTATTTGCATTGAAATCCAATCTTGTACTGTTTGTAATGATTACATTCCAAGGTTGACATAACTCTAGCTGAAATTATAATTTGGATCACCTGAAATCATTTCCCCAATCTTCCCAAACAGAAATTTACAAAGCACTTACTAAAATCTTCAAACCAAATTTTTCCTTTGTTTTTCCCTCTAGCATATTGTTCTACTACATATAGAGAATTTTAAACATGGCATATTATACATGTGCTTTTGTTAGGTAATTATTTTATTCATTTATTCTTTCCAAAAAATTCCATGACATTTGAGGCTATTTCTTTATTATGGACAGTTTCTATCCTTTTATCAATGATCCGATGTTTATTTGATAGAGAATAGTCTAAGATTTTTTAATTAAACATTATTATTTTTTGTTTTTTGAAGATTAGCCCTGAGCTAACATTCACCACCAATCTTCCTCTTTTCGCTGAGGAAGATTGGCCCTGAGCTACCATTCATGCCCATCTTCATTTACTTTATATGTGAGATGCCTGCCACAGCATGGCTCAATAAGTGGTGTGTAGGTCTGAGCCGGAGATCTGAACTGGCAAACCCCATGCCCCTGAAGCAGAGTGCATGAACTTAACCGCTACGCCACTGGGCTGCACCCTTGAATTAAACATTTTTAATTAAAGACACATAAGTCATCTAAAATATGGTTAATGATGAAACACTAATGAGCTATTTACTTTCAAAATAGAACAGGTAAACTTTAAATAAATTATAAAATTATATGTCATATAAAGAAATTATATGATTTGTTAAATTTTACCCTGATGCTCTTACACCTGCTAAATTAATTATTACTCATATGTACTAATCAAGCCATAATCAGTCAATATCAAACACACTTCATATCTTTTGATTTCAAAAACAAGTACTTCTTGGGGCAAGAATGCTACACCATTCCTAATTGTCTTTAAAATACTTATATAAACACATCTGTTTTATTTCTAACCATATAGTGGCTATAAAAGTTGTGGATAAGTATTAACCATACCAATGACCCCAGCTAAAATTACAATAAAGATGTCAGATGTCTTGAAATGAAATAAAATGAGGTAAAATAAAATGAAAATAATTTGGATTAGAGACAATGAATGCCACAATTTAGGGTACAAACTTTGGAATAAAACTGCAACACCAAAAATGACAATTTAGCTGAAGTGTGGATAAATTCCTTGAAAGACAAAACTGCCAAAACTTACACAAGAATAATTGTTTATCTGTTAAGAAGAATTTAATTTGTAATTAAAACCTTCCCACAAAGAAAACTCCAGCCTAGGGTAACTTCAATGGAAAAATTTACCAAACATTTGAAAAAGAAGTAGTACAAATTTTATTCAAACACATCCACAAAATTTAGTAGGAAATTGTATTAGGTAGGGTTCTCCAGAGAAACAGAACCAATAGGGTAGATAGATAGATAGATAGATAGAGAGGATATTTATTATAGGAATTAGTTCACATGGTTACAGAGGCAAGAAGTTCCACAATCTGCCCTCTGCAAGCTGGAGACCCAGGAAAGCCAGTGGTGTAATCTAATCTGAGGCCGATGGCCTAGGAACCAGGGGGACCAATGATGTAAATTCTGGAATCCAAAGGTCCCCAGGAGCTCTGATGTCTGAAGGCAAGTCAAGGGAGCCATCCCATCTCAAGAAGAGAGAAAAAATTTACCCTTCCTTTGCATCCAAACCATCAAGCCTTTTGGTGATGGCTGTCCACGTTGGTGAGGGTGATTCTCTTTACTGAGTCTACTGAATCAAATGCTAATCCATTCCAGAAACACTCTCACAGACACACCCAGCAATAATGTTTTACTAGCTATCTGGACATCCCTTGGCTCAGACATGTTGACACATAAAATTAACCATCACAAGAATATTTGACAATTCATTCAATGAGGTTAACATTACCCTGATACCAAAACAAAATAAAGACATTATAAGAAAATAAACCTAAAAATCAGTATTCCTTATAAATATAGATGTCAAAATTCTTAACAAAACCTTATCAACAAAAACATAAAATGCATCTCGACATCTTGACAACTTGACTAAGCAGGATTTATTTCATGAATACAAGGTTGTTGTTACGTTTGCAAATTAATCATTTTAACTTATGATATTAACAGACTTAAAAAATCATCTAAAAAAGCATTTGTCAAAACTTAGTGTCCACATCTGATAATAATTCTTTACAAGTTAGAAATAGAAGAGAATTTCTTTAACCTAATAATGGGTGATACAGTAAACTTACAGTCAACATCATCCTTAATGGTGAAAGACTCAGTATGGGTTAACGTAGTGATATGACAGACACCAGAAGGAAACAAAAGTCAGAAGAACTGACACCGACAAAAAACTATGAAAATGTGAAAAAGTGTAGCTTGAATCAAAGATGTATTGTAAATTCATGATAACTGCAAGAGTAAAGCTTAAGAAATTTTGATTGTTTTTGTCATAGTGTAAACATTGTATTTCTAACAGTGATATATATCTATTTTACACTGTGGCCAAAATTGCCACTTTTGCCCTGATATAATTTTTACCTTTTTACATAGTAATGGAGTTTTAGCCTTTGCTGGCAGCCAAGCTAAAGATCCCAGCCAACTTTGGAGCAAGATATGACCTCGTAGCTAATTTCCGGCTAATAAATGTGTTAGGTTTTTAATATCTAGATCAATTAATGTCCTGAATTTACATGTGAGGTTTCTGAAGTAGAGCAGGCTATTATTATTATTTACTTACAGGCAAATAATATGTATGTGGTTCCCATATCCAGTTCTTACACCTGAGTAGACAGGATAAGAACTAAATGACCATATATGTACGTAAGAGGTCCACACTTTAGGCTAGGAACACACACAAAAGTTGGTATATTTGTCTAGAGGAAAGAGGCAGCTATTACCCCTCCCCTTCTAAGAGAATCACCTTGGAAACTTGATGGGAAGGATTTTTAACACTTTGATCTGTAAATAAATATTTCCAGATGGGAGATATGGCTGTATGTTCAGTTTTGCAAAACTTGGGACGTCTCCATGATTGCTGTTCTCAAACCCCTTAAAATATAAACACTTACATCTGGAGTTAAGCAAAGCTTTCTGGAGTCATTGCTATCTATATAGTTGTACATTAACATCTAAGTCTTGTTCTTTTGGTCCAGGTTTTATGTTTCAGCAAGATTTGCTCTGAAAGCCCTAACTGCAGAAATACAAAAATATTTTCTCATATTTCCACATGTGGGAGCTAAGTCATACTTTTCAATTTTGGATTATGGCATTATGGAGGGGATGTGTCCAGCACGTTGCGTTTTGCCCTTGCTATTTAGGAAGAGATGAATGCAATGGCTGGCATGATGCAAGTCATGTGGACAATGATGTAGAAGCTTAATGATGAAGGTGGTTGAACAGCAAGTTTGAATGAGTCTGGTCACTGTTCTAATTGTCTTTTTCTGCATGACAAACTACCCCCAAATCTAGCAGATAAACATGGCAATGATTTTATTATATCTCATGATTTTGTGGTTCAGTGACGTGAGCAGTTCTGCTGGCCAGCTCTGCCTTACATGATTTTGATTGGGTTTGGGATGTAATGTAGTGAAGGTGGCTGGACTTGTATTGTGGATCCAAGATGCGTTCACTTCTATGCCTGGCATCCTGGCAGAGAGGCCTGAAAACTGGGTCCAGTTCCCCTTCCGTGTAGTCTCAGTATCTCTCCACATGTTCTTTCTAGTTGGTAACCAGACCTCTAACACAGGAGCTGCAAGTTCCAGGAGCAAGTCTTTCATGACACAGAAAGTAGAACTTGTCAAACTCTTAAGGCCAGAGCAAGGAAACTGACACAACGTCCACTCTGCCATGTTCTGTGGGTCAAAGCAGGTCCAGAGCCCACTCAGATCGCAGGAGAAGAGAGCGAACACAATGCTTGATGGGACGGGTATCAAAGAATGTTGCCATCTTTAATCTTGTAGAGGAGGTTGTAGAGAAACCTCCCTACTTATTTGCATGAATATGACTTTTATGTTAGAAATAATATTTTATATTTTAAGCAGCTCCAGTTATATAGAGCGTCTTTTCTATAATGGATCTTTCATGGTGTAGGGTCTCTTTGATGTACTACTGTTACTACTCCCTAACTGAATATTAAATTCAGAGCTAGACTATCTTAATTGAATGGTATATATTTACTTTCCTATCTCTAATTCAGACCACTTTGCTCAGTCATTTTGTACATCATTTTTCTCAAAAAAATTTTCTCACTATTTTTCCCTCAAAATTAAAAAATATAAAAAAGCATACCTTAAAAAATTAAAAAATATATATGTACAACTTTTCATGGGCTGAGAATTTTACTCTGAATATAACAGAGATAGCTGATCTTATTGCTTCCAATTTCTTCATGATATGATTAAACTTCACTATTGGTAATGTTCTCAGCATTATTAATGACATTATGTTGAAATGAAGTACTAAATAACTTGATGAAAATTTTAATATATGTCTCAAGGCCTAAGATATTTGATCATATTGAGTTTTAAACTTTTCCAAAAGTATCAGTAATTGGTATTTTTCTTTCCTTTTTTTGCCCAGGTTAATGCCTCTCACCTCTTTTGATGCTGTTTTAGACTCCTGCAAACTTTTATGCACATAAACTCTAAAGATTTCTGGGAGAATCTTTAACACCTTGGAGGGTAAATGTTTTACATTGACAGAAAAGCTTGAGCTAGGAAGGAGCAAAGGTTACAGACTTTCTCAGTTCTATTTCTATTGCAAGAGTGATATGCAAGAGGTGTATTTGATGTCATTTGAAGAAAAACTAATAACAGAAGAATAAACTGTAGTTTAGGAGAAAGGCACAAGAAGAAAAGAGTTACTGGCTTTTTGCAGCACTTGAGAGACTCAATAATTTCTTTTGATTGCTTGACTTTCCTGAAGAGAATATCATGCATACAATTTTATGATGCTGGTATCTGAGCATCTATTCTTATGATAAAGATATTTTCCAAGTCAGAACTTGGATACTTAAAAAAAACTAGTGTATTTTAATAAAAGGCATTTTTCAAGATGATATGAAAGTTTAACTTACTCTTTGTAAACTTGTTTTAAAGCTAGGTCCAGAAATTTAGGCATACTTTGAGACCTAATTAAAAGTGAGGAAATAATTTTGCAGTAATAAGTACTGTCCTTAGATCTTAAATAGCATTTGTATCTTCAGAATATTCCTGTCAGGAAAGAAAACTGAGGCAGAGAATGGAAGTGATAAGTCTAAGACCATCATGCATTTAAAGTGAAATTCTAATCAAACAATACTAAAATCCTAAGACTGACAGATAAACCATTACAAAACAAAGCATGATGTTGCTGGGGATGGAGAATGAGCTATTAAGGTCAATGACCTAAGACTGGATCTCTGTTGTAAAGTTGTGTGTCTCCAAGGGACGTTGTTTGTATGCATTTTCTGAGTGAGAAATGTTAAGGTCAGGGTTATTTATTGTAGTTTGTTTTTACTGTTGTTTTGACAATAATTGTTCACATATGTCATAGAAACAAACACCATAGAGCCTTAAAACAGCAGACACATTGTCAATTATGGAAATTTTTGTGTAATAGAATTCAAGATTTTAATATTGTTTCGCATTCTAAAGTTTCATAGTTTGTCATTTTGAAGACATTTTATTATGAACATCTTCAAACATAAAAGAACAGACAATGGTAAAATGAACCATCATACATGCATCATCTAGATTTAAGAATTACGCATGTTTTTGAACATTTTTTCCTTATTATTTCATTTCACTGAAGTATTTTAAAGTAAATCTAGGATATCATGACATTTCATCTCTAAATACGTCAATATAAAACTGAAAAATAAGGACATTTTCTTACATAACCGCAGTATCATTATGCTGGTGAAATAAATTTACAACAATTCTTCCGCATCAACTAATTAGCAGCAATATTAAAATTTCTGTAATTGCCCCCCAAATGCCTTTTTATAGTTCATTTGTTTTGATGGTGATCTAAACAAGGTCTATATATTGCAATTAGCTGTTCTGTCTCAAATAACTTTTCTTTTTGTTTCCACTGTTTTTAAAATTGCTGTTTTTGTTCTAGTTTTAATTCAGGTCCAGATGATTCTTATTTTCATTTTCACTCCTTTACTCATTTCTTAAACTACAATATAATTCAGGTAGCATAAAATTGACCCTTTAAAAAGGTACAATTCAGTGCTTATTAGTATATTCACAAAGATGTGCAACCATCACCACTATCTAATTCTGGAACATTTTCATCAATCTGAAAATAAAACCTATGCCTATTATTAGTCACTTCACAATTCCTCTCTCCTCCCAACGCCTGGCAACCACTAACGTACTTACTCTCTCTATATATGTCATTACTCTGGACATTTCATATGTATGTAATTATTCAACATGTGGCCTTTTGTGGCTTCTTTCACAAAAAGTAATCTTTGCAAGGAAGATCCATATAGTAACATGTATCGGTACATCACTGTATTATGGATGAATAATATTCCATTGTATAGATACACCCCATTTTCTTTTACCCATTCATGCATTGATGAACTTTTAGGTAGTTTCTATCTCTTGCCTATTATGAATAATGCTGCTATGAAAATCATGCTCAAGTTTTTGTATGGACATATGTTTTCAATTCTCTTGGGAATATACCTAAAACTGCTAGGTCATGAAACCAAAAGCTCAGACAACAAAAGCAAAAGTAAACAAATGGAACTACATCAAGCTAAAAAGCTTCTATATAGCAAATGCAACAATCAACAAAATGAAAATACAGGAATGGGACAGAAAATATTTGCAAACCATATATCTGATAAAGGGTTAACATAGAAAATACTTAAGAAACATACAACTTAATAGCAAAATGCTAAATAACACAATTAAAAATGGACAAAGGACCTGAATAGACATTTTACCAAAGAAAGCCTACAAATGGCTGACAGGTATATGAAAAGGTACTCAACATCACTCATCATCAGGAAAATGCAAATCAAAACTGCAATGACATATCACTTCATACCTGTTAGGATGGTTATTACCAAAAAGACAAGAAACAACAAGTGTTGGAGAAGGCGTGGAGAAAAGGGAACCCTTATGTACTGTTGATGGATATGTAAATTGGTACAGTCATTATGGACAGCAATATGGAGGTTCCTCAAAAATTTAATAAAATTTTCATGTGATCCAACATTCCCACTTCTGGGTATTTATTTAAAGGAATTGAAATCAGGATCTTAAAGAGATATCTGCACTCTTATGTTAATTTAGTTGCAGCATGATTCACAATAGCTAACATACGGAAACAACCTAAGTGTCCATCAATAGATGAATGCATAAAGAAAATGTGATTATTTGTACACACGCACACACACACACACAATGGAATATTACTCTGCCATAAAGAAGAAGAGAGTTCTTCCATTTGTGACAACATGGAAGGACATAGAGAACATTAAGCTAAGTGAAATTAGTCAGGTAAAGACAAGTACTGTATGATCTCACTGATATTTGGAATCTAAAGAAGTTGAACTTAGAAGCAGAGAGTAGAATAGTGGTTGCCAGGGGCTGGGGGTTGCAGGAAATGGGAAAATGTTGGTCAAAGGGTCCAAACTTTAAGTTATAAAATGAATAAATCTGGTATCTAATGTACAGCATGGTGACTATATTGAATAATACTGCATTGTATACTTGAAATTTGCTAAAAGAGTAGATATTAATTTTCTCACCATACGTACAAAAATATGGTAACTGTGTGAGGTGATGATTGTATTAATTAACATGATTGTAGTAATTTCACAATGTATACTTCTATTAGATCATCATGTTTTACACCTTAAATACATACAATTGTATTTGACAATTATGTATCAGTTAACCTGGAAAAAATCAAACTAAAAAAATAAAATAAAATTACTGAGTCATATAGTAACTCTATGTTTAACATTTTGAGGAACCAAAAAATCATTTTCCAAAGTGGCTGCATCATTCTGCAATCCCAACAGCAACATATGATGGTTTCAATTTCTCCACATCCTTGCCAGCAATTTTTATAGTGCCTTCCTTTTTTAAAACCATCTTAGTGAGTGAAACGGTATGTCATAAATGGCTTTGATTTGTGTTTCCTTACTGACTCCTGATGTTGAGAATCTTTTCATGTGCTTGTTGCTGCTGTGTGTGCCCCCTTTGGAGAAATGTTTGTTTAAATCCTTGTTTATTTTTAATTGAATTATTTGTCTTTTTATTTTTGTATCACAAGATAGTAGTTCCTTATAAGATACATGTTTCAACCATTTTTTCCATTCTGTGTGTTATCTTTTCACTTTCGTTATGGGGTTCTTGGAAACACAGAAGTTTTAAATTATGTGGATGTCAAATTACTTTTTTCTTTTGTTGCTTGTACTTCTGCTGTGACTTAATCCAAAGTCACAAAGATTTATGCTTATGTTTCTTCCAGGAATCTTGCAGTTTTAACACTTACATGTAGGTCTTTGATTCACTTTGATTTCGTGTTTTTATATGGTGAGAGATAAGAATCCAATTGCATATTTTTACTTGTGGATAAACAGTTGTCCCACCACAATTTTGGGAGAGTCTCTTCATTATCCCCATTTAAATGCCTTGGAACTCTGCCAAAAATCACTTTACCATAAATAAGAAATATATAGATTTATTTCTGGACTCTCAATTCTACTTCATTAATCTCTTTATCTGTCACTGTGGCAGTACACGGCTGCCATGAATACTGTAGTCGTATAGTCAATTTTAAAATTGGGAAGTGTTAATCCTATAGCTTTATTCTTCTTTTTCAAGCTTATATAGCTATTCCATCTAAACACTGTTTGAGGTGAACCCAGTAATATTTGGTATGTAGTCTTTTCATTTTTATTCCTCTCAAACTATTTTCTAATTTTCTTTTATATTTCTTCTGTAACTCATTTATAATTTAGAAATGTGTTTCATTTTCTTATATTTGTGAATTTCCCAAATATCTTTCAATTTTTTTTAAACTTTATTCAGTCGTGGTCAGAAAACATACTGTGTATGTTTTCGATACTTTTAAATTTATTAAGACATTTTATGGGCTAATATATGGAATCATCTCTCCTGGGGAATATTTCATGGGTACTTGAGAAGAATGTTTATTCTTGTGTTTTGTGTTAGAGTATTGTATAGATGTCCATTAGGTTTAGTTGGCTTGTAGTCTTGTTTGAACCTTCTATCTAGTTGTTAATCCATTACTGAAAGTGGGATTTTGATGTCTCCAACTCATGCAACCTAGATATCAATACTGCTTTTTAATCCCCATGCATTACAATGTACAGCCACATGTGACAAAAAAAAAATGTTCTGAATAGAGCTATTTTAGAGCAGTGGTTCGTGGACTGGTTAGGCATAGTTTGAAACCCAAGTATTGAAATTGAGAATAAGTATTTATATGGTTTACTAACAATTTAACAGTATAATGTTGTCTGTTAATAATAATAAAACAAGAATTATTAACCATTTATCTTTCATTTTGTTTTGTTTTTCTATTATTTTCTTTTACAAAAAACACTTTGCGATAGATTGAAAAACATGTTTTCTTCCATAAAGAAAACTTGAAAAGGATTGACATTCGCAATCTCACCAACAACAGTATCTCTTCAGGCCTTTGTTTTAATTTTTAGAAAAGATGTTTCTCTTTCTACCACTGCTGCCAACCAGGAAAAAATTAAGATCTCTCTGTCACTATAAGTATGTGGGTGAGTAGATGGATGGATCACAGCTAGAGTAGATTTACTCCAGAAACTTTCCATTTTGTGTGTGTGTTTAGTCCCACATCTCAGTTGTAACCTCCATAAGAGATTAAGATAGCAGTATAAAAAGAACATTTTCCTAGATTACGATGGTTCAAGGATTGAATCAGAAGTGAAGAAATAGAGATAATGTTTGTGAACTTTAGTGGGAGGTTTGGGGTGAATCAATCAGTCTTGAGTAGCGGGAAAGAAAACGCTTCCATGGTGAATATTGTGATGGTGCTAAGCATAAATATGTGTATGTGTTTGCATGTGCATGGATGCATGCTTCTATATATCCATTCATTCTTATATTATATGAGATTCATTGCTCTTGAATACATTATTCTAAAGATGTGGAGCTTGGAAGGATAAAGTTTGTTCAATGGCATTATCTTTTAAATCCTGTCAGTAAAATTCAGAGAACATAAAAATTACTCACTCAGTGGGTGAAATGTTCATTCATGTGAAATCAATCAATTACTTCAGAACATTTGTACTTTATTTACATAAGTTGTCATTCATGAAATGCTGCTTTTGTTTACTGAAATAATTTGTTAAATGAGCAAAAATGAACATTTTAATTCAATAATTGTTTAATGTCTCATAGCATTTATTCCTAAGACATCATTTAAAACTTTAAACATTCTGACATATAGGGAGAAAAATGCAATTTAATTTTCCATTTCTACTTAAGTGTGTAAAGTGTGGATATGCTTTATATTTTTATATTTGTCCTTTTTTTGACAAGTTATAATACATATATTTTAACATTTATTATCATTCCCTAAGTAATTAGTGAAATATATATTAAAGCAGTTCTCATAAATATTTAAAGAGCACATTGTATATAATTTGCCAAATTCACTTGTAAGTAAAAAACATATTTTCTTATTTTTTCAAGATGTACATCATGTGTAGAGTTATACAAAATCAGAAATACTCCCCAAATTATTTTCTTTAGTGTATCTACATTATATATAAAATGTATATACATACATTATATATAATGTATATATAATGTATATATAATATGTAGTGTATATATAATATATAATGTATATAATGTATTATATATAATGTATATATAATATATAATGTGTATATAATATTATATATAATGTATATATAATATATAATGTGTATATAATATTATATATAATGTATATATAATATATAATGTGTATATAATATTATATATAATGTATATATAATATATAATGTGTATATATAAATGTATATATATATAATGTAGATATATAGTGAAGAGTAAGTTTCTTTTGTAATTAAGATAATTAACCTTCATACTAATCTCCAACGTGACATCTCAGATAGCATAGAGAAGGCGATGACTGATTTGGATCACAGAGTCTTGAAATATTTTTATTGATAATTTATCTATCACCAGATGGGAACAATCTATTTCTCTTACAAAATCTGAGTATAGGCAGGACACTTTTACAATCTTTGTATCGTTGAAGCTGTATCATTCTAATGTCCTCTATTTTCCTCCCGATTTGCTGTCATCCATCACGATAGCGACATAATATCTTATAAGGCAGAAGGAGAATCATTAGGAAAAATAGAAAAACAAGTAAAACAAACAGGAAAAGCAGTAGGATTCTCACCTGTGGGTGACTGTCCTTGTAGAAAAACCATCTGAATAGATTTTGTTTCCCAGAAGTTCATAGCCTCTCATTATTCATTACTAATTTGGATACAAACACTGTTTCCTCTAGTAAATACCTAAATCTGTGCATTTAATGTGATATATTAAGACCCAAGGTTTCTTGCCCAATATGTTCAGCATCTGATTAATATATACGTAAAATTTTGCAATTCATGTATAAGAGGAAATGTGACTTTTTTCTTATATATCAACGAAAATGATAGATGATAAATAGAGCAGAGAAGAACAAATGTACGACATAAGAGAATGAATACTCTAAGGAACTCTTAGCCAGAGAATGAATTTATGAAAATGAAGAGATCAAATAAAAGCTGTCAGACAACAGGCAGATCCTAGACAATGGTGCAAATGAAGAGGACCCCTATCAGAAGTCTCCTACATTTCATCACGAGTCCTCTAGACTATATTTGAATGTTTTGGTTATATCGTACTTCTGCAACACTTACAAACTTCAAAAATTTCAAGATATAAGCAAAAAATGTAAATTTTTATCTCATCTTTTTTTTAAGTAAGGTGAAATTCACATAACAGAAAAATAGCTATTTTAAAGTGAACGTTCAGTATCGTTTCATACATTCACAATGCTGTGCAATTAATACCTCACAATGTTATGGTGGGTTTTTCATAAATACATTTAATCATGTTGAGGCATTCCTTTCTCTTCCTTGTTCTCTGAATGTTTTTTCTCATGAAAACATGTTAGATTGTGTCAAATTATTTTTTTCTGCATTAGCTGAAATAATCGTGAGTTTTTTTCCCTATTAAGCGTTTTCGTTTAAGAATGTATTTCTTAATTTCCCCGTATTTATGGATTTTCCAATTTTCCTTCTGTTATTGACTGCTAGCTTTTAAGATCTATTGAGAATTATTTTGTGACCTAACATATGGTCTATCCTGGAGAATGTTTCTTGGGTACTTGAGAAGTATGTATTTTCTATTGTAATTGGCTGGAGTGTGCTATATATGTCTGTTACATCTACTTGGTTTAATTAATTTTTTATTTAGGTAACATTGGTTTGTAACTCTATATAAATTTCAGGTGTACATGATTATATTTCAATTTCTGTGTAGATTACATCGTGTTCACCAAAAGTCCAATTGCTGTCTGTCACCGTACACATGTGCCCTTTTACTTCTTTGATCTTGTATTTTGGAATTTTGATTAATTTGTTTTATTAGCTGTAATATATTTCTGTGGATTCTTTAGGATATTCTATAAATAAAACTATGTCATCTGTGAATAGAGATAATTTTACTTATTCTTTTCCTGTTTAGATGGCTTTTATCTCCTTTTCTGGCTGAATTGTTTTGGTTAGAACTTTCAGTATAAGATTGAACAGCAGAGGGGCTGGCCCGGTGGCATAGTGATTAAGTCTGAGTGCTCCACTTTGGTGGCCCAGGATTCACGGGTTTGGATCCTGGGCACAGACCTACACACCGCTGATCAAACCATGCTGTGATGGCACCCCACATAAAAAATAGCAGTAGATTGGCACAGATGTTAGCTTAGGGCCAATTTTCCTCACCAAAAAAAGAAAAAAAGAAAAAGAAAAAGAAAAAGAAAGAAAGAAAGAGAGACAGATTGAACAGCAGAGGTAGGAGTGGGTATTTTAATCTTGCTCCTGATTTTCAGCAAAAAGCGTTCATTCTTTCACCACTGAGCAAGATGTTAGCTATGTGTTTTTCACAAAAACTCTTTATCATGTTGAGGAAGGTCTATTCTATTCCTAGTTTTCACTATGAAATGGTGTTGGATTTTACCAAATGACTTTTTTACCTCAATTTGGGTGATTATATGTGTTTCCCCTTCATTCTATCTATGTGTTGTATTACATTGATTATATTCTTATGTTGAACTACCCTTGCATTCCTGGGATAGATTGCACTTAGTCATGATGTATAATCCATTTAATATGCTGTTGAATTTACTTTGGCATATTTTGGTGACGATTTTTGCAGCTATATTCATAAAGGATATTGGTCTGTAAGTTTTCTCTTGTTATTTTTTTATCTGTCTTAGTATCAGGGTAATGCTGACCTCATACAATGAGTTAAAAAGTGTTCCCTCTTTTTCAATTTTTTGAAGAGTTTGCAAAAGATTGTTGTTAATTCATCTTTAAACTTTTGGTAGCATTCACCAGTGATGCCATCTGCTTTTAGACTTTGTTTTGCTATATTAGATTACCTATTTAACTTGTTTACCATTATAAGATGCTGAGATTTTCTATTTCTTCTTGAGGCTGTGTTTCTATAAATGTATCCAATTCACCTATGTTATTTAATTTATCAATACATATATAACTGTTTATAGAATTTTCTTATAATCTTTTTTTATTTCTATAAGTTTGGTAGTAATATGCCCACTGTCACTTCTGATTCTAGTTGTTAACATCTTCTTTCTTTTTTCTTTGTCAGATTAGCCAGAGGTTTGTCAATTCTGTTTTAAAGACCAACTTTTGGTTTTATTGATTCAAGTTTTTTTTCTATTCACTGCTTCATTTCTTTGTAATCTATTATTTTTCCCATCTCTTGGCTTTGGGTTTAGTTGGTGCTTCTTTTTCTAGTTCCTCAAGGTGTAAAATTAGGTTATTGATTTGATGTTTTCCTTTTTCTAATGTAGGTATCGGCAGCTCTAAATTTCTGAATGTATATAGCCTTCAATGCATTCCTTAAGTTTTGGTATGCTCTGTTTTCCTTTTCATTTGTCTCTATGTATTATCTAATTTTCCCTGTCATTTCTTCTTTAGCCCATTCATTGTTTAATAATCTCTTCTTTAATTTCCACATTTTTTTTCTAGTTTTCCTTCTGTTTCTAGATTTCTAGATTCTTTTCATTGTGGTCTCAGAAAACAGTTCGTATGGGTTAAGTCTTTTTAAATTTATTGAGATGTTTTGTGGCTTAACATATGGTCTAGACTGGAGAATACCCTAAGTGCATTTATTTCTATTTTATTGATTTATTTATTAATTTTTTAAGATTGGAACCTGAGCTAACAACTGTTGCCAATCTTTTTTTTTCTGCTTTTTCTCCCCAAATCCCTAGTATATCGTTGTATATCTTAGCTGTGGATTCTGCTAGTTGTGGGATGTGGGATGCTGCCTCAGCATGGCCTGATGAGCCATGTCTGTGCCCAGAGTCCGAACCAGCGAAACCCTGGGCCGCCAAAGTGGAGTGCACAAACCTAACCACTCAGCCACGGGGCCTGCCCCTCTATATGCATTAAAAAGAGTGTCTATTCTACTGTTGTTGGCTGGAGGGTTTTATATAGGTTTGTTAGGCCTAGTTCTTCTATAGTAGTATTCAAGCCCTTAATTTCCTTGTTAATCTTCTGTCTAGAGTTCTATGCACTATGGAAAGTGATGTATTGATGTTTCCAATTATTATTGTAGAATTATCTATTTCTCCCTTCAGTTCTTTCAGTGTGTGCTTCATATATTTTGAGCCTCTCTTGTTTGGTGCATGTATGTCACAGTGCTTTCTTACTGAAACTTGTTAAGCACTCCTTGGTTACTGTAAACTTTTTTATTAGATGCTAGAGCTCCAAAAATTGATTTTATCATTTTTTGCCAACCTAAAAGTTGGTTCAGTGGAGGAACCATGTCTTGGAGGCCCTTTTCCACTACTTGTGTGACAACACTGAACCAGTACAATTTTTAAAATTATGTCCTTTTTTATTTTTTTGTATTTTTTTTTTTTTTTACAATATAAAACACTGGAATATACTTTCTGTGAGCTCAGATCAATTACAGAAAATTAAAATGTTATATATCTGTTTTGAACATCTAAATCGTGATCTTCATTTCTACAATATATCTAGAAGTACTAAATCTGATTTACTTGAATTTAACAGAACAGAATGAAATCATCATGAAAATTAAAGAAATAAAAAAACATTTCTCTTAACATACCATGCTGCATCAGACCTTGGTTCCCTTTAGTGTGGTTTACTCTTTGACATCTCTCTAATTGTTCATTAGTCTCTCTAGTTAGTTATTCATCTAAATAATTGATCCTCACTCTAAAAACTCAAAGAAACATGTTGTGTGTTTTTGGAAAAGTCTTTTCTGACTTTTAGTTCCTCATGTAGAAGTTTCTCCTCTTTGATCCTATTCATATTGAGCATATTTCCATTAGTTCCCTTGCCTCACTGTTGGTAGGATTTTTAGTTGTCTTCTTCATTGATCCAGAGGAAAAGGTCTATATGATACGTGACTTAGTAGTCCATAAAGCTAATGTATGTGATCAATAAATTGGTTTGAATGAATGAGAGTAATGAAATATGCTTTAGCATTTATTTTACTTCTGGCAGAAATGGTTATTTTGCTATTAAGTAGTCTATTTATGATACTATTCAAGAGATCTAATTTTCCACATTTATAGTTTAAAATTGCAACTTTCCTCTGGTATTTTAATATGGTTTATAATTCTTCACCATAGGAATAATGTTGTGTCCTGCTTGGTACCAAGTATTGTGGTCTACGACAGCAGGAATTAGTTTAAAATTTCTCCTAAGGCCAAAGGTGGTCTCAAAATCATTCTAATCATTGTGGCCAGTTGGTTTGCAAAAGCAGGAGAGGCTGATGATAACATTAAAGCCCAAAGGCTTAAAATATAATAGGACGTAGGATAAAATTCTGCCTATTCATAGGTTATAGAAAACTGAGAATGATCAACAGGTTTGGATCATTGTACTCTTCATTCTTGGTCAGTAAGTTCTTGATGCTAGGGTACCTCAACATCAACAGGGGATAAATTCAGAACACTTCATCATATGAAGGTATTAGAAATCAGCTGTATATTTAGGTATAAACTGGAATCCACTTGTGTGCTATTATTTTGGTGAACAGCACGTTAGAAACAACACAGCCTCATATTTACATTAACTCTGAACTTCCAAAGCACTGTATTAATTATTTTACTTTTGGTACCTGTACAAACTAGTAGAGGCAGATAGTATAATCCTCACTTTATAGAGCAGAAGACTAATCCTCTGATGTAGCACATGTAAGGTGCATGAACACACTCAACTACCTGGAAAGTCAAATCTAAACTCATTCTTCCAACTCCTGCTTCTTTTCTCTTTACATACACTACCCTAACAGAATTTGTCACGGTTTGTTAAAATAAACTTGTAAGCAAAAGTTTTCATTATGTAATGTGACACAATGCAAGTTAAGGTGTTTCTTACTGATTGTATGCTTTTTTTTTTTAAAGATTGGCACCTGAGCTAACAACTGTTGCCAATCTTCTTCTTCTTTTTTTTTTTCTCCCTGCTTTTTCTCCCTGAGTCACCCCAGTATCTAATTGTATATTTTAGTTGCAGGTCCTTCTAGGTGTGGCATGTAGTACACCTCCTCAGTGTGGCCTGATGAGCAGTGCCATGTCCACGCCCAGGATCCGAACCAGCGAAACCCTGGGCTTTCTAAGCAGAGTGCGAGAACTTAACCACTTGGCAATGGGGCCGGCCCCACTGATTCTATTTTTAATGTGTCAAATTCTTTCATGTTTGAAAATATTTTTTTAAAAACACTTTAATGTCATTTAAAGTTATCTACATATGTGCTTAAACAATAGTCAGATGTTTTATGTAACATCTCTGGATCTCTTTCTTTTCTGTGGAAAGCAATTTTTAAAAAGTCAATTTAACATAAATGATCTTTACTAATTTTTCTCAAATAATATAAGAATAGAACTTCTTGATACCAAACATCAGTACATTTTAAGAAAGCTGTCATAATCTGCATATTTCAAAAAGCTAAATGAAAATGACAAATTAAATAAGTAAACCTCCTCTCTATGATTTTCAAAAGTAAAGTTACAATTAAACTTTAGAGAATTTGAGATGATGAATCTATTTGGAATAACTTCCCTGTGTATTTCAAATGCCTTTCTTTAAAATACTTTATTATTTTATATTTTTATTTTATTGAGGTATAATTGACATATAACATTATGTTAGTTTCAGGCATACAACATAATGATTTGCTGTTTGTTTCTATTGGGAAATCACCACCACAGTAAGTCTACTTAACATCTGTCACTGTACCTAGTTACAAAATTTTTTCTTGTGATGAGCACTTGTGAGTAGATCTTAAGACCCACTCTCTAAGATATTTTAAAGAGAGAAAGGGGATTAGTTGAGACTACTTATCTGAACAGAAATATCAGTAGAAACATAAACTGTTAAAGAATTTTCTATTGAATATTTTTTCTCCTACTTAAATTATATTTCTCGGTTTGCTCAGGAAATCTCAGTTACAAATGAAAATAATAGTGGCATGAAGGGATATAATCTATATTCAACTCTTTAATCAACTAAAGCAAATGCACATTTTATAGAAATGCACCTTATCAAACCAGTTCTCTATGCATATGAATCTGTGTAAAGTGTTAGTTTAAAATCATTATGTACTATAATATCAAAAATAGCATGATAAGTGGGGCTGGCCCCGTGGCCGAGTGGTTAAGTTCGCGCGCTCCGCTGCAGGAGGCCCAGTGTTTTGTTGGTTCGAATCCTGGGCGCGGACATGGCACTGCTCATCGGACCACGCTGAGGCGGCGTCCCACATGCCACAACTAGAAGGACCCACAACAAAGAATATACAACTATGTACCGGGGGGCTTTAGGGAGAAAAAGGGAAAAAATAAAATCTTTAAAAAAAAAAAAATAGCATGATAAGCATAGTTTACTGTAACCATAAATCAGAGGCGAATCTCAAGGAAACATAAAAATCTCATGAAATAAATTACCAGAGGTCTTAAAACTTGTAATAATACAGTATCTTCAAATCACTTGGTAATGTTTAATGTTAGATATTCTGTTACTTTTGTCTATGAATTAAACCATGTTAGTTTTACCGTACCACTCTTTAAATCTAAATATTGATATTAAAATGTCATGAGTTTATCTTATGGCTTTTTAATCCCATTTTCTGAGAAAATAACTAATTTATTTAATGAAAGAATAGAATTCCAGTATACAAGTGCTACATAAATGTCTCTTATATTGACTGGCTTTGTCCATGCCTTATGAAACGTATTATCTATAATTCATTTTTGGTGTTAATTTATGTTTAACTAAGCAGTATAAATACAATATTGAAGAAAAAATTATTTCTTAAGTGTATTCATAATATTCGAAATTTGTATGATAAATGTTCTCAAAGATCCTTACACATTTGCAAAACAATAGTAAAGGGAAGGGAAATTAACATTTATTAATCTACCACTATAGCCAGGCACTTGCTTAAAACTTTACATATTTTTCATCTGATTTTTTGATCAACCACATGAAATAAATATTACTAATCCATTTTATGTAATCAAAAGTATCGTCTCTGGGATAAGAAAAAACTTAAAGATAAAAGGAATTAGACAAGTAAAAATACAAACATGTATCTGAGTAATTTTCTGTATTGTTTCTCCTCAACTGCTCAAAAACACAGAAGCGTTTGAATGCATTTAAATATCTACTTATTCAAGTTCTCTGAGAAGTTAAGCAATTAACCATTTGTTAATCAAAAGACATATTTGAATATATTATTTTATTTTATATGAATGCCATGTCTTAATAATTGCAATTGACCTTTCCAAAAATATGACCAAATTAGGAAGATATACTTCTTTCTAATTTATTTATATTTAATTAAAAAAATAAGTTCTAGAAGAGTTTTGCTTATTTGAATTCTTGGAAACTAAATCACTTTGGCTCAGCAATGCAGCTTGCCTCAATTTTCATTACAATATTGTTTTTTAGATTGTGGTCTGTGAAATTCTTGCCATGTCAAGTATCATATGGCATCTATCAGCATGATATGTGAAATTACAGAGATGACATTAAAATAGTACTATGTTTAAATGTGCAGCATTTTATTTTCAGAGGGACTTTATTCTATTTCCTTTAGCATTCTCTTTTGGAAGGCAATTTATCATGTTTGATCTCCATTGTTCATTATTTAAAATTTTTGCTGGTATTGTTTTGACACCTAATGCAAGAATCTTACAAAACTGAAAAAACCTTTTTACTGTTTCTCATATTCTAATTTAATCTCAAGTTGTCATATTTCATCTTGCATGGAGGAGTTTTCACTAGTGGCTTTAAATATAGCAGGATTGAAAATGAAAACGTTTTAAAATTGGTTTACCTTCTATTATTATACCAATATCATCTTTTTGAGTTTTGAAATCATACACGCCCAAACTCTAATTAAATGTATCTCCAATGTATCAAACCCAGGGTGTACGCATTTTACCGCACAAAACAAAGAGTTGTGTTGTTACTGTTGAGAGAAGTTTGGACTAATAGAAAATGCGTTTCTATTATCAGGGCCCTAATTATCTATTTACGTATGAAGAGAAAGTTATAGACTCAATACAGGTATATTGTAGCAAAATAAAGCCTTAATTTTTGAAATCTGGTACATGGTAGGAGGATTGGGATTTACTCTTTACAAGAAAACTATCACTCCTGCCTTTCATCACTTATGTTTCTGGGATTATTATCACTGATTTGATGTATGCTCTTCTGAGTCGAGACGTAGAAAATTTCTAAAATATCCTCTGTGTTATTTCTTTGACAGCCAAAAACTAAGGAGTAAATTTCATACAGTGAAATAAACAGATATTAAGTATTATATTTTGATAGCTTTGGCAAATGTGTGTACTCTTGTAATCCACAGCCCTATAAAAACACACATTCATTACCATAGAGTCACTTCTCTCCGAAACCCCGATTAACCACTGCAATATGGTCTGATTTAGAACTTCAAATGGTGGAAATACAATTAGAAACACTGTTAGAGTATATGATTAACAAAATTATATAGCATTAACTGTAAAATATTTTTCTTCTTTTATACGTTGTCTATTGCCTAGGGAATGATATAACACCCAGAAATGCAATTAACACTCTAAAACTTATATTAGTTGTAATATGTCCTGATTAATCACAGGTGGACACCCACATTGCTTTTCTTTTTTGGATATATGCTTGGATGTGTGTGCAGACATATCATTCTGATTTCAGAATCACTTTCTATGATATAGTCTAGATTATTTTTAAAACTGGTGTTGAAAAATATTAGCGATTTTTCTGGTTGATCTTACAGTTGACCATATATTAGTGCCCTTATTAGATCTGAAAAGTGGACTTTGTTTGCTTCTTTTGTTTTTCTTGCTAAATGACCCTGTTTTAAGCAAACAATTCTTAAAACACATTAATACTATAAATTCTTTTGAACTATAAATTTTGTATTTTAAAAAAAGCTAATGGAACAATTAACCAAACATTCAGTTAAAAAATCGGTCTCAAGTGTAGTCACAGTTACTGAGTTACCCTACGCTCTCTCTGAGAAACCATTTATTCTTCATGAATTTTGATGTTTCCCATGTGGTTGAAGACAATGATGATACTTTTAGTTCAATTGTAGTATATCTGAGAAATGATATGGTGTATTACCATTTGAACTTTGACATTCATCACACGTTAATGTAGTCCACACCTGTATCCTTGGGTTCTCCTCAGATCTAACATTGTATCTGCTTTAATACACACTATGACTCCTTATAAATAAAATGTTTTAAACATAGCTATATAGCTTGAAACTTCTTTCTGTCTAAAAAAACTTTTATCAAATGAAAGTATAATACTCAGAGTATTCCTGCATTCCCTTCATCTTTAGAAAACTTGGAGCTAGTGATCTTTAAGTAGATACAAAATAGTTACGCAAATACTACCATCAGCCATTTGTAATTTAAACAAGCTTCAATTGTATAATTCAGTAATAATGATTTACTCTAAACCTTAATGGAGGTTCAGTTTATAATTAATTACATCGTTTTTCTTCAGCCAAATAAATTAATATGTCTTAAATTTTTCTTTCATTTCTTTCTAGAAAACTTCAATCCTTAGTTGGCAAGCAAAACATAGGTATCCTGATTTTCATGATTCCCTGTGTTGAAAACATGACTCAGGCTCAAAATGGAGGTGCTTACAGGAAGCCCCACATCACCAAACCAAGACTTAACTTAATTATGGTTTTGGTTCTCCCAGAAATAGAATCTTAAAACAGTCCATCAAGAATCACTTGGTCAGCATTAGTCAGATCATCTGCCTGATAGACCCCTGCCAGCCCCTAAAGAAAAGTAACCTTGCAATACTCAACCCACTTTTTTGCCTAGTATAACTTCCTTGTCCTGCTCCCTTCTGCCTATAAAAGTTTTCATTTTGTACATCTCCTTGGAACTCCTTTCTATCTGCTAGATTGGATGCTGCCTGATTCATGAATCACTGAATAAAGCCAAAAAGATCTTTAAAATGTATTTAGTTGAATTTAGTTTTTTCACACTACTCTCTTTACTCTTTCTTACTTTCAATGCCTGTCTTTGAGCAATAGAGAGCAAGAGACACAACCACAAATCAAGCTAAGATGTAGTGGGGCAGTGCTCTTCTGAGAAGGTCAGAGTACCAAGTGTGCTTTCACTCACAGAATAAAAGAGATATTTGATGTGAGGAGTAGAGAGTTGGTAATCCCTCCTCTCTTTGGAGCATACCTGCTGATATTTCAATTTCGTGTCAGTCAACATTTTTTACTGATTTAAAAACTATGAATGGAACATTGTGCTAGATTTATTCATTTTTCTTCACTCATTCATCTTTCAAGATTTCAATATCTACTGTGCACCAGTCATATTCTCATGTCTGAGCTTATCTCTATTATCCGTCTTTGAGAAACTTGCATTGTAGGAGCGTGGGAATATTGTCCGCACAATGCAGTTATGTGCTATGTTACAGATACAGACAGAGACGTGCAGCAGGGCAACACACGGAGAACTCAGTCAGACTGTACCAGGCAATCCTTAGAAGGAGAAATACTAGTGAATTATTAAAGAATGACTAAGAGTTCATCAGGGAAAGAAAAGAGAGAAGGGAAATATCTCTGCTTCAGTGCTTTTTAATGATGTGAGGGGATCTCAATTTCTTATCTCAGAAAACTAACCTAATTACATAAATGACATGGCAAAAAAAAAAAAAAAGATAAATCATCTCTCAACCAAGTTTCGCTGAGCATCCATGTCATTTTATTTTTGGAATAAAAGGTATCACGCGATTGTACTGGTTTTTATAAGCTCTTGTCAGATAAATCTCTATTCTGATGAAGTATTAGAGAATTTCCTTTCATTTCTCTCTTTCCCTAGATCCCTGAGTCTAAAGCACATTAATGGCTCAACTGCTAAAATAGAGATACAGATGAACATCATCAAGATATCACCTGCGAATGTTTTCCTTGAAATCTTAGTGAAATTTGGCAATTTTATTATACTCATATACTGGAAAAATCTATTATAGTCTTCTATTTTGATAAATATTCTCATTTGTGTAATTTCTTATTTTTTCTTTTCCTATTTTCCAAGTTTTCTCATAAACATGGACATTCCACATATTAGGTTGCACTCCCATGTCTACTCTCCGTCATGTATTATAATTTATAGAAGTCAAGTATTCAATCATTTTACTACCTTCTCCTATTTTTTTGAAGTAGTTTCAAACCAATAGAATAGTTGCAAGAACCATACAAAGAATAGTCACAAGAATTTTATCCCAGATACCACAATTGTTAGCATATTATATTCCCTCTCTCCCTCTCACCTCACCCCCTTCTCTCTCTTTCTTTTTTTCTCTGTCTCTCCTTCCTCCTTTCACAGTAAAGACAGAAGAGTTGAGGAAGTGGAATATATACTTTAAATATGATGTTTTATCACATATGAGTACTGCCTGTAGTGCATACTCTAAAAACTGGGGTAACTCTCTAACCATATGATGCAAAACTCTTCATCAGGAAACCAACATCCCAAATCTCATTTAAATTACATCAGCTGACCCAACAAAGTCTCTTTTCTACTCTGTTCCAGGTTCCCAGCCAGGAAAGCACATTATATTTAGTTGTCATGTCTCATAAATCTAGTTATTTCTGGAATATTTCTCTCCAGTCTTTCCTTGTCTTTTACATCTTTGACAATCTTACAAAATACAGGCTTGCATCCTGTAGAATGACCCTCCATGTGTTTGTACTCAACATTTTCTCATGACCAGAATTTGGCAATGCCCTCTTGGCAGGAACAGTGCAAACTGATTCTTCTCTCTTCTCAACATTCTCATCCCTGATGGTGTTAACCTTAATCAATTGTTTGTTTTTCCTGGCCTTTTCCATGTGAAGCTATCATTCTCCCTTTAATATGCCATATATTTTGAGGAAGATATTCTGAAAGTGCTACTACTGTATGCTAAGCCTTTTCTCTGCTCTTGAAAAATATCAATGCAGAAAAAAAAAGAGCTAGAACATCCCTGCCCACACGTAATTTATATTGTCGAAGGAAGAGGAAGGCTACAATATATATAAATAAGTAAAATGTGCAGGATGTTACGTCTTTTTAAGTTAAAATAAAAAAGGCCAAAATAAGTGGAATTGATTGGTAGGTATGTGACAGGGGCCCAGGGCTGAGTTGAATTTGCGTGTTAGCTTGTATTTTACATCAGTGGACTTGAATTGCTGTCAAGCATCACTTTGTGTTAGCCAGAAAAACGTCTATCATTACTTTTTTGTAATAAAAGTTTGCTAGCAATGACTTTTCTCAATTTTTGTTTTTGGAAAGCTCTTTATTTTGCTTTCTTTGTTGAAACATAGATCTACCATATATAAGATTTTTGGTTGGGAGGGTTATTTTTTTTCTTTCAGTACTTTGAATATGTCTTCTGGCTTCCATTTTTTTTAAATGAAAATTAAGCTATTAATTTTATTGAGATTTGCTGTGGTGAGTTATCTTTCTCTTGTTTCTTTCCAAATTTTCTTTGTCTTTGAACATTTTTGCTGTGATTAGTCTGGATATGAATTTCTGATTTATCCTGCTGGGAGTTGGTTATTTGATTGTGTGGATTAATTCTTGGGTATGTGAATTAATATTTTTCATATAATTTTGGAAGTTTTCAGTTATTATTTCTTCTGATTTTTTTCTGCTCTTCCCATGATCTCTCCTCTACTTCTAGCATAGTCATGTACCAATTGGTTTCTCATATTTCTCTGAGGCTCTCTGCATTAGTATTTATTGTTTTGCTCTGTTACTCAGATTGAAAAATCTCTATTCCTCTATCTTCAAGTTTGCTGATTCGTTCTTCTGCTAGCACAAATCAACTCTTGAGCACCTCGTGAATCTGTTATTTTGGTTATTGTATTTTTCAGTTCCAGAATTTCCATTTGATTCTTTTTTATATTTTCTATCTCTTTATTGACATTGTCTACTTGATGAGATGTGGTCATCATACCTTCCTATACTTTGTAAGCATGCTTTCCTTTAGTTCTTTGAATATATTTATAATAGTGACTTTGATGTCTTGTCTGCTGAATCCAACATATGGACCTTCTCAAAGGAAGTTTCTGTTTCATACTTTTGTCCCTGTTTATGGGTCACACTCTCCTGCTTCTTTGAATTTCTCATTATTTTTTTGTTGAAAACATTTTTAACATTTTAGATGATATGAAGCAGTAACTCTATGTATGACCCACCAATTCTGGGTCTTACTGTTGTTGTTTGTTTGCTTGTTTGTTTAGTGACTTGGCTGAACTATTTTAATGATGTATATTACCCATGTCGTGTGTAGTCTTTAATGTTGCTTCTCAGTTGGCACAGCCTTGGATGTGTGCACAGCTACCCTAAGATGACAGTGGTTTCTCCAGGGCTGTTTTTGTCTCTTTCACTGATCTTTCTGTTAAGCGATCTGCTTCTGTTGCTATCATACCCAGTTGTTTGCCTCTACTAATTGCTGGCTGTTTATTATATACTTTGTTTTGTTGTTTATTTTTGGACAATGCCTTGGATAATAAATTGCTTTACAGTGTATTATATATTCTATAATACATATTATTATATATAATAATATAATATATATTATTATACATTTGTTGATACAATTAACTATAGGCTCCTTCCCAAAGTAGTGTTTGAGGCCAATCTTTGAAGTCTGCCCCATCTTCAGAGAGTTTTTCCACTAGTTTCTTTTCCTTGTTCTCTTTGTTAAATATCAAGACGTTCTATGGTTTAGATCATTGTTCTCATGGAGCTACCAGCCTCCTCTTAGTTTCTTAACAACAATGTAGCTATTGTTTTCAACAATACTCTTAGGCTTGAACTTCCCCAAACTCTGTTCCTAAAGAAGTTTGTTCTTGAGCCAGCCTGATGGCCTAGTGGTTAAAGTTCAGTGTGCTCTGCTTTGGTGGCCTGGGTTTGGTTCCCGGGCACGGAATCACACCATTCATCTGTCAGTAGCTATGTTGTGGTGGCAGCTCACACGGAAGAAGCAGAAGGATCTACAACTGGAATATACAACTATGCACTGGGGCTTTTGAGAGGAAAGGAAAAAGAGAGGATGATTGGCAATAGATGCTAGTTCAGGGTGAATCTTTCCCAGCAACAACAACAAAAAGTTCATTTCCGAGGAGAGAGCTATAGAAGTCTCTATCCTTACAGTCTACCTTCCCACGTGGATGAAACCTCTTTACTAGTCTCCAGACCAAGGGCAGGGAAAGTAACTGCTTCTCTTGGAATGACATCTTTAGTTTACAAATGAAGTCCTGGATAGGATGCCAGTGTCTGGGTTTCTTGGCTTGCTCCATCCAGCATGAAGCCTCTATTATACCAGCAAGCTGAAGAAAACATAATCAGGGCCTAATATTCTTAGTCTGCCATCCTTGAGAAAGAGTATCTGCCCTACAGATGCAGGCTGCTTAGAGGAATGGAGCTCTACACCTTTCAGTCTCTGTTTCCTGGAATAGAGCTAGGTGCTGAATGAAGATGGAACTTTGTGTTCTTGTGCTCTGTGAGTTTTTATTACAGAAATTTGGAGGGGTGGGGAGGAAGTGGATCTTGACTCAAATGTGATAGACTTTCACTGTTTTTATGAAGATTTCATAGATTTTCTGGAATAAAAATTTCTCCATTTACTTATTAACTTAGGTATATAACTCTTAGGATCATTTCCAGAGACTTTAAATGTTGTCTCTTAAAATAAAATTTTATAAATTATGGTTGTTTTGCTGGGAACAGGAGCTGCTCATACTACCTGTGGAGCTGCTTATAATACTATTCTGGAAATGTCATATGAAGTTTTATAAAGGTGATCATAGTGTGCTTCATTGAGTAGATGACATGTGAGCAACAAATTAAAGAAGTTGAAAGAATAATAATCAAAATTTCCTAAATTAGTACCATTTCTGATGTGTTCACAGAACAGAAAGAACTCCTGCATAGATGGAGAGAAGTGACCAATAAACAGATATTTAGATTTCTATGATGATATAAAGTGAATGCAATTATTTAAATATCTTCAACCACCAGCTCTGTACCAATGCTTTCCAAACATCTACTTCTGCTTAGATAGCTCTTAACAAAATTATCGCCATTACCCCGAAGTCAATATGTCTAAACTAATATTATCTTTTTAAAAAATAACTATATGTTATGAGGACAGGGTAGAGATGAATAAGAGTCAGTCTTCTTTCTGTTATACATCCTATTCTACGACTTTTCTATTCCAGTTTTTCTTAACTCCTCAACTTACTTTACACTTACAAGATTTTACAAAATGATCATCTTGTATTATTCATTTTTTTGGCAAAAATCTATAAAAGGATGATTTCATTGGATTAATTGAATTGCCCAGAAAGTCAGTATCTGTTTATGTTTATAAGATAGTTGGAGATTAAGACTACTCTTACAAAAAGTTTGGACTTTTGTTAAAAAAAATAGGATGTTTCTGTAAGTTAACTGGCATCAGTAGTCTCTGTAATGTCCCAAGGATGAGACTGTTTAGTTTATGACAACTTTATTTTGTTATCTGTGAGTTAAATCATATGCAGGCTCTAAGAACATAGTATACTGTGAAAGAGGCTTATTTTGGCACTACAGATAGAGAGAGGCACTTCTCCATTCTCCAAGAAGACATAATATAATTGCTTTAATGGAGCCAAAGAAACGAATTGTGAGATAATAATAATAGCATGTAATCCAACCTTATAGCTTTACAAATGAGATGAAACTGAATTGTAGCACTTGATATCATCAATAATTTAAAACCCTTATTTCTCGACACTCTCTGAAATAAAAGGTCACTGGGGCATAAAATCTGTATTACCATGATGTAGAAACCATAATTGCATTAACATATATTTGAAATGTTTAAATTAAGCTCACCAAAAGGACTAGCTTGGGGATTTTACCATTTCTGTCTTACTGAGTTTTAACTTCCCAAACATAAGTAATGTGCAGCTTATAGCTTATTTACTTTCAAAACTAACCAAATAAGATGTCAAAATCTATGTGGACTTCTCTAGCTTGAGTTCAGATCAATTACACTTTTGGCCCAGGACATGTTATTTTCGAGCAGACTTATCATAGTGCTACTGATACTGGCTCAACACAAGCTTGACATAAGGGAAGCCATATTGTAGGAAAAAAACTCTATTGTAACTTTAAATGACCTCTGACTAACTAGACCAGACATGCTCTGTAGATTTCATGGCCCCTCACAACTGCTTTAAGATGATAACTTTGTTCTTCTGAATTCTCTAGGAATGTGATGACCCCAGGGCAGAGAGCCCATACTGATAGCCATCATCAATGACAACTGAAAGATCAGGGTATATAGGGTGTTGCTTCATTCTCTGACGCATATCTAGTAAAACAAAGGGCTATCAGGAACTGGGACCAAATGTCTGCCCCACCCAGAAACCAGCCACTTCCCCTACCCGGAGACCAGCCCCCCTATATTAAATTGGCCTGTAGTCTTTGTTCCAGGAGATGGTTCTTTTGGACAGGAGTTGGCCATCTTCCCTCTTGCTAGCAAGCTGTAATAAAGTCCTTTCTCTCTTAGCACCTTGCCTCCTGACTACTGGCACATCTTGCAGCGAGCAGATGACCCCTCTTGGGTGGTAACACTACTACTTTGAAAATGAATCTCTTTCACTCTGAAGCTCCTCTTTTCTTTGCTGCTTAGTTAGTTCTCTGCCTTTGACCCGTTTTCCCAAGGCCTCATTCCAAAATCCCCTTTCCTACTCACAGTAAGCTGATGTGATGTTTCTGATCATCACTGTTTCATAACACTTAAACATTCAATGCATGCTCAATCCTGCAAAACAATTAGGCTTCCCATGAGTGGGGCCTCACCTATGGACTATTTAAGTAGGCACTTGTTTTACATAGAAAGGAATTTACACTTGACAGTGGACATCTAATTGAATGAGCCTGGCGACACACTATGCTGGCCCAAAATATGCTGACCCACAAGCTATCATAACAAATAGGAATACAGACATGTACATATCTCCCCCTTTGCTATTCAAACAACCCAAATAATAGATGTAATAGCACATATTAGAAGACACCAAAGAAAGGTTGAGAAGATATTTTGGAGGAAGTTGGTTATTTTATTTCCTCTTTTAATATTCAGGGTCACCATGATAACAAATCCTATATAGTGACTTTATGGAAATAGTTCAGAAGCATTTGATTTTAGACAGTTTAGTTAGAAAATATTATATTTAAAAAATGAGTTAGTTAATTTTAAAAAGTCACAATTTTGAACATTGATAGTATCATTTTTCTTCTAGTATTTTATTTATTTTAATTCTCTAGCATCATGAGCAATTGCTGCTGAATATCCAAGTGAGTCTCTTGTAATTAAAAATGTAATGTTGTAAAAACCTATTTAAATAGTATTTCTCATCAGCTTGAAATAAACAGTTATGTACAATATTTTTTGAGATGTCAATGAAAATAATCCATAACCAATCTATAAATGAAAATTTGGGTGAGTGTATTCTGAGCTAAAATGTGAGGACCATGGCATGGGGCCTTCCTTCCCAAAGGAAGGAAGGGCACCAAAGAAATGGATGTACAGAGTGGTTATATACCCTCAAAGAGGATGTTTCACATATGATTGAAATGTCGCTTTTACAATAGTCATGAGACTGCTCTGTCAGCACAGCAATTGATGGAAATAGCACGTAGGTCTGCTGTTTCGGTGGACACAGCAGAGTGGCAGGTCTATTGTCTCGAGCTGGGTGGTCACAGGTGAGCTGGGTGGTCACAGGTGAGCTCAGCAATCAGTTCCTAGCTTAAGGAAAGATGCTTATCCCTAAGGAAATGCTGAGGTGGGAGGAAGTTGCACCTTGATCTTAAGGGCCTTTGTTCTTGCCATAGGAAATGTTTAAAGCAGATATACAATGCATGCTCAATGGCCACTCCAGGCCTTTTTGGAAAAACAAAGTCAGGCTGAATTAGGTTTACACCAAATGGCTTCTTCATATACTCCAATATATCCTATTGCTTGCCATTTCTATTTGCCAAAGAATAAAGTAAATATTGTATGAAAACAATATAAATTATTTGAAATTGGTCTACTATTATTCAAAATTGAATAAACTGTGAGTCACATTGGGATACATGTCTTTCTTTCTATGAATCTACCTATCTATTTATTTTCCCACATTCCTGTCCTGAAGATTAAAATTATAGTGATAGTGACTATTAGTTGATTTATTCTGCAGTTAGGTAGGTTTGCCTTTATACTATGAAACACTGAAGTCATATTATCTTAATAGATAATAAATGCATTCTTTCAGTAAAATGATTTACTAAAGAAATGCAGACCTGAGTCTTATGACTGATGCTGATTTTTCCCTCCATTAACCATATCTTCTTTGTACTTAACTGCTATAATCTTTTTAATAACGGATATATTCAGCAGAAAAACTACTGTTCAGTGTGAGTTAGTTCAGTTTCTGATAGTGAGAAGTCTTGAATATTCTTTAATAGAGAGCTAATCTGATATTTAAATTTGAATTGTCTTAGTTGGTGTACGGCTTATTTCGTGTTTTGAAAAATCATGTTTAATTTTTTCAGATTCTTATTTCATTTGCATGAATTTGAAATAACAATAATTGACTTACCAGATATCTAAGTTTTGTTTTCGTCTAAAATACTGCACATTTAATTGATCTTTATGAGAAAGTACATAGTAAAATAGATAGTCACACGCCCCATAACATGGTTTTGGTAAATGACGGAATGCGTATACAACTATGGTCTCATAAGATTAGTACGACGTAGCCTAGGTGTCTAGTGGCCTGTACCATCTAGGTTTGTGTAAGTACGCTCCATGATGTTTGCACAATGACAAAATCACCTAGCGATGCATTTCTCAGAACATATCACTGTCGTTAAGCAACATACAATTATATGCTCTGAAAGCGGTATCTTACAGTGACAGAATGACATAGTAAAAGGAATATAGACTCTTTTTATCTTTTCTACCTAATATTTCTATTATTATGTATGAGGGAGTCATAATGTCAAAGGATTTTCTGTCATTATCTAAAAAACAATGCAAGACATAAAGAAAATGGGCAAACAGAAGGGTAAGTGGTACAAGTTCATATCCTTGCAAGAATACTATAAGAATCTTTAAAAACTAAAAATACTGAAGAATATATACAGTAAGTTGTAAAATGCTACATTTTGCCATACTTAACTTCATGAATTTTAACACTATGAAAGGACAGTAATATATAAGGAAATGATGAATCCTGCTTATAAATAGAATGGATGTTCAATAATTTTCAGAACTTTTTCTCTGCTTGTCTCACTGGTTTTAAGATCTACTCTAAAATATATGTGTGGACAAACAAGGATGCATTTTGTATCTTTACTACATAAATGTGTATATATTTCTGTGTTTTTTCCTATCACCACATTCAATTTTATAGTAGTCATGGAGGACTAATTATTTGTTATGTAGTGGATACCAAAAGCATAAAATCCAGACACAAAGAGTTAGGCTTCCATTTAAGATTCTCCACAAGACAATATTGGTGCCATATTAATGATGAGAAACGGTCAGATTATCTACAAAGTCATATTTTTTGAGCCCAAAAGAGAGCAGAGGTCACAAGGCATACAATTAAACTGAATTCCAAAGAGTAATATTCATTTTAAGATAGATGGGATGCATAAACAATTTGATGACTGGATAAACACATAAAGAAGAGGAAAGGGGGGATCATACAGGTGGATAAAAGAATGCAGTTAATGTTTTAAAAATTCTTAAAGGTCAAATGTGGGTTTCTGTGTCATTTTGGAATTGCTGAGACCTTTTCCCCAGAGAGAAGGGAAGCTGGCAGTCACTTACAAACTCTTTTCCAGGGGCCTTCACTTTGAGCTTACGAGAAAGATTAGAGCAAGGGTGATGAGAGAAGACCATAAGTGGTGCAGGTCTGCAAAGATCATCAGCTGCCTGCGGGGACATGAGCAAAACATCCCTTCTTATGTGATTTCTGCATCATAAAGCAAAAACTTCAATGTGCTGAGATAAGCATAACAAACTATCCATCCTTCCTCCTGGGTCTATATAAAGATCCATTGCTTCTGGGGAACAGGTAGAAACAAAGAAACAAAAAACCCCCGATGACTCCAGAGGAGGAGGAGGAAACCTCCTTCTGAAAAGAATGCTACAACCCAAAATAGATATCTGCTCCTGCTGGAGGAGAGATGGCAAATTTTCTCCACTCCACCATCCAACAGATAATTAAGGTACTGCTTCCCACAATGGGAGAAGTAAAAATCCATAGAACACTTCATCCTTCTGAGGCACATAGACCAGGCTAAAGCCTGAGGTATGACAAAGAAAACAGGGAATTACCTTCCTCCAATTACAAGTCAAACACTGACTATCGAGTATCAGTAAATGACTTCAGGAGAAGAAGGGAAAAGAATTAATTGAAGAGATAACAGCCAAGAGTGTTCTGAAATTAAAGAGTAAACAAGAGAGAGAGCAAGATAGAAGGAAAGAAAAACCTAGATCCAAGAAGCCTAAAGAACAGCAAACACAGAAACACAGCATGTACCTAGGTAATATATTCAAACTGTAAACCACCAAAAGTAAATAGAAAATCTTGAATGTAGCCAGAGAAATCAGAACCATAAAATAGAAGCAAAAATAGAGCTACAAGAGTCTTCTCTTCAGAAAATATATAAGCCCACAGACAATGAAGTAGTAAATTGAAAGTAATGAAAGAAAGAAAAAGAAAACTTTCAAATTAAAATTCTATTCTCTGTTAAGATAGTTTCCATTGTAGGGGCCAGCCTGGTGGCACAGTGGTTAAATTTGCAGGTTCTGCTTTGGCAGCCCAGGGTTCGCTGGATCACATCTTGGGTGTGGACCTAGCACCACTTGGCAAGCTGTGCTGTGGCAGGCATCCCACATATAAAGTAGAGGAAGGTGGGCAGGGATGTTAGCTCAGAGTCAGTCTTCCTCAGCAAAAAAATAAGAAGATTGGCAGCAGATGTTAGCTCAGGGCTAATCTTCCTCAAAAAAAAAAAAAAGCTTTCCATTGTAACAGAAAACTAAAGGGTTTTTTAAAAATAAACAGAAGCTGTGATAACTTATTTACAGGACATTTATGCTACAAGAAATGTTAGAGGAAATTCTTCTAACTTATAGAATTTGATAACAAATAGAACTCTAGATGTTGGAGAAAAAATGGGAAGAGCATTGAAATAGTAAAAAGTTAGGTAAATATCATACAGTGTTTCTAAAAAAATCCCTTTTAAATATAATTGAGAAAGAAGTAATACATTGTAGAGTGAAAACATAAATAAAATGTTTATTTCTGTAAAACAAAAATTAAATGCAAGCAAACATTAGCACTAAGCAGAAAAAGAAATGAAATGGAAGTATATTATCATAGGAATCTTATACCAGACGCGGTAAAATATTATTTGAAGATAAGCTCTGAGAAGTATGTATAGTATAAATGGTAGAGAAACCACGAAAAAATAAAGAGCTATCATATAAACCAATTGTAGAGGTAAATGGGATTGTAAAAAAAAAATCTGCAGTAATCCAAATGAAGGAGCTAAAAAAGCAAATACATCAAGAAAGAAAAGTTAGAGCCAATAAAACCACAATTAGACCTCAACATGAATATACCAACAGTTACATTAATTTCAATTGTCTAATTACCACAGTTAAAAGTTATAGTATTAGATAAAAAAGCAAGATCCACCTTTATGTTGTCTACGAGAAAACCACCTTAAAAATAAAAAGAAAAGAAAACTTTTAAAAAAGTAGGAAAAAAGCACAAAATGAAAATCTTAATTAAAAAAGAGCTAGAGAGTCTATGTGAATATCAGACAAGTATACTTCAGAAGAAGGGATAATAAGGAGCATGATAAAATTAAAAAAGGGTCAATAGATCAGGAAGACATATCAATTTAAAAGGTGTATGCACCTAACCAGAGAGCTTCAGGATAAGTCAAACAAGTAGAATGGAAAAGACAGATTCACCCTTACAATGGGACACTTCTGAATTTTGTTCTAGTAAGTGATAGAACATGTGGAGAGAAAACCAAAATGATATAAATGATGTGAACAACACTATGAACTGACTTGAACACTCCATTCAATAGTGGCACCAGCACAATATTCATTTTTCTCATGGCCATGTGAGACATTCACAAAAGTAGGCCATGAAAAACTTTACCACATGGGAAATAATTATAATCATATAAAAATATACTTCAACCACAAGAAATCCAACTGGAAATAAATAATCAAAAGGTTTCTTGAAATCTCCAAGAAACTTCTAAATTCTCTGTGACTCAAGGAAGAAATAACAAGCAAAATAGAAAATATTTGCAAAGAATAAAAGTGAAACAAAACATAACTATTTGTGAATTGCAGTTATAGTCATTCTATGTGGAAATTCATAGAATTAAATGCTTGTCTGAGAAAAGAAAAAAGTTCTTAAACAATTATATAAAGTTTAATGTTAGAAAATAGAAAAATAAGAATAAAGCAATTTAAGCAGGTGGAAGAAAATAGTAAACATAAATGCAGACATCAATGAAATTGAAATCATAAAAATATTAGATAAAGCCATAAAACCAAAAACATTTTCCTTGAGATTAGTAAAATTGATAACACAATAGCCAGATTGTTAATAAAAACAAGAGAGAAGCCATAAATTATTAATAGTAAGGATGAGAAGCAGACATTTATGCAGATATTATAGACACTAAAATAATTTTAAGGGAATGTTATGGGAAAAACAATGGGATATTATGAACAACTTTATACCAATCAATTTGATAAAATAAATGAAATGGATTAATTTTTTGAGACTCAAATTAAAATGCTCACTAAAAATGAAATATATATTCCTTATTCTTCCATGTCTTTTAACATATTGAATTCACAAAAACATCCCCACAAAGAACTCTAGACCCAGATGATATTACTGATGAATTCTACCAAATATTGAAAGAGGAAATAAATCTATTTTATACAATCTCTTCCAGAAATACAAGGAGAGAGACCCCCTACCAACTCATTTTTTGAGGCCAAAATTACCTTGCACCAAACCAAGGAAAGAAAACAAAACTACAGGATAATATTAATCATGAACATAGAATCAAAATTCCTTAAAATATTAACAAATTAAAGCCAATAATTAACAAAAGGTATCTCAACATGACAAATTCTAATTTATGTCAATAGTGTGAGGTTAGTACATTTGATCACAAAACAATATAATTCATTATATCAATAGTCTAAACAAAGAGAGTTCATTCAATCTTATTAATAGATGCAGAAAAAGAATTTGGCAAAATGATGCATCTATTCATGAAAAAACTGTCAGCATACTAGGACAAGTAGGGAAATTCTTCAACTCAATAAAACACATCCATCTAAAGAAACCCTATGGCTAACATTTTACTTAATAGAAAGAAAAAACAGAAAGACTGACATAGCTTTTTACCTAAGATCAAGAACCCGGCAAAGATGTATCTGGTCTTACCACTTATATTCAGCAGTATAGTGGAGGTGATGGGTAATACAATAAGGCAAGACAATATAATAAAAGAAATACAGATTGAAAAGGGAGACATATAGCTCACTTTATTATCAGACAACTGATAATCTGATCATCTATACAGAAAATACCAAAGATTCTACATAAAATATTCTATAACTAATAAATGAGTTTAATAAGATTGCAAGATAAAGATCAATATACAAAATCACTTGCATTTCTACCTCAGGAGAATAAGCATTGGGCATTATTTTTATAAATTCACTTACAAAAGCATCAAATAAAATTTAATTTTAAAGCTGAAGTTATAGCAAATTAATAAATTTAATGTAAAATGCAAGATTTATATGATTAAAAACTACAAAACATTTGTGAGAGTACAGATCTTCATAGACTTATGATGGGATTATGCCCTGATAAATCCATTGAAATTTGAAAAGATAGTAAGTTGAAAATGCATTAAATACACCTAACTCAGCAAACATCATGGCTTAGCCTCGCCTACCTTAAACCTGTTCAGAACACTTACGTTAGTCTACAGTTGAGCAAAATCATCTAACACAATGTCTGTTTTACAGTTAGGTGTTGAATAGCCCACATAATTTTTGAATACTGTACTGAGAGTGAAAAACAGAATGGTTATATGGGGACAAGATGGTTCTAAGTGTATCTTTTGTTTATCCTCTGGATCGCATGGCTGATTGGGAGCTGCAGCAAAAGTAGAACAAAAAAAATGAAGGAGTTATAACAGGTGCATGGATTGGAAGAATCAATATTGGAAAATGAGAATTTTCCTCAAGTTGATATAAAGATTCAATGTACTCTCCAGCACTATCCCCTAAACTTTTCTTTTCTTTTTTTGTATAATTGACAAGCTGATACAAAAAAAAAAAATTTAGGGAAAAACCAAAGAGCTAGAATAGTAAAAAATGGAATAGTAAAAAAATGGTGAAAAAAATTGGGGAACTCATCTGAATTTAAGATATGCTATAAAGCTAGCATAACCAAGTCAGTGTGGAACTGGATTATAGATAGATATATAAATCAATGCAATAGCATAAAGAGGCGAAGAAAAAAAACCCAACAGGCAAACATACATGGTCAACAGATTTTTGACAAATTTGTCAAGTTGACGCAATAGAGAAAGGGTAATCTTTTCAACAAATGGTGCTGGAAAATTGGACATCCATATGAAAATAACTAATCCCTGACCTTTATTTCATACCATTTAGAAGAATAACTCAAACTGGATCATGGTCCAAATTAAGCGTGGAAACCATAACTTTCTATAAGAAACATAGGAGTATATGTTTGTGATCCTTGGTTAGGAAAATATTTCTTTGGCACAGACACCATAAACCAAAAGAAAAAATATGTATTAGTCTTCATCATGGCTAAAATTGCTTGCTCATTGAAAGACTCCAAAAAATGTAAAGAGACGCTACTGACAGGGGGAAAGCATTTGCAAAGCACATATCTGTTAAAGGATTCTTACAACTCAATAAGAAGAAGACAATTTAATTTTTAAAAAAACTAAGCAAAAGATTTGAGTAGGGGACAGCCTCATAGTGAAGTGGTTAATTTTGGGCACTCTGCTTTGGCAGCCCGGGGTTTGCTGGTTCGATCCCAGGTGCAGACCTACACACTGCTTATCAAGCTCTGCTGTGGCGTCCCACATATAAAGTAGAGGAAGATGGACATGGCTGTTAGTTCAGGGCCAATCTTCTTCAGCAGAGGAGGATTAGTGGTGGATATTAGCTCAGCGCTAATCTTCCTCAAAAAGAAGAAAAAAATTTGAGTAGACAGCTGACTAAAGCAAATATAAGAATTATAAATAAGCACATGAAAATATATTCAATATCTTCAGATTTTAAAGAAAGGCAAAATGAAACCACAAGGAGATATCACTACAAACATTCTAGTACAGATAAAATGAAGATGATAGACGATAGATAGATGTAATAGATAGATACAAATAGATAGATGTAGACAGATGGATAGATAGATAAACAAAACAACACTGATGATACCAATGGCTGATAGGATGTAAAGCTATTGGATCTCTCTTATATTGACAGTGGAAATTCAAATTGGCACAATCACTTTGCCAAATGGTTCAACAGTTGTTTATAAAATTAAGCATATATTTTTGATGTGACCCCATGATCTTACTCCTAGATATTTATACAACAGAAATGAAAATATGTATCCCCACAGACATCTGTATATGAATGTGTATAGCAGCTTTCTTCATGACTACCAAATTCTGGAAACACCACTAACACCCATCAATTGGCATAATGATGAACATATTGTGGTACATCTATGAAAAGAAATACTATTAAGCATGAATTCCCAAAAATGGATGGATCTCAAAAATTTTGTGTAATTGAAGAAAGCGAAATGAGAAAGGCATACTGTCTGATTCTATTTATATGAAAGTCTTGAAAAAACAAAATCATAAGCATAGAATGAACCTAGTAGATGCCAGAGTCTGAGGGCACAGTATTGACTGCAAAAGACATCAGACAATTTTTTTGAGTTTTTGGTAACATTCTATATCCTGATGTTGGTATTGGTTACCTTACTGCATATATTTGCCAAAACTGGCCTAACAATATACCTAAAAAAGGTGATTATTTTTGTATGTAAATCATTTATCAATAAACTTGAAAAAAAATTAAAAGTTATAGGAAATAAAGATTAAAAAAACAGTTATGGAGTTACAGGGACATATAGGTCATTTCCTTTTGTCAGAGGGGCAGCTCTGTGAATCTCTGTTCTATGCCTACATTCAAGAACCCAATTTTTTCTGAGAGACACAGCTCAGGCATAATAGGGGTGCATTTCCAAAAATTTTGGTCTTTGGGGACGAAATAAACCCATTTTATGATAATCTCTTATGGTAGCTAGAACCTCCACAAAATCAGAGGCTGCTGAAACTTAGCAAGTTAATTTCCTGTGATGGCATTTAACTAGGTGAGGAGAAGAAAGAAGGAATAAGAAGGCCTTATAGAGGATACCTTACTAAAATGGCAACTCCATCTCTGAACCCAACAAGGAAAAAATAGCAGATGGTCTATGCTTGGAATTTGTCATGTATGCTATTCCATGGAATTTGACAGTAGTGATTATGTGAATCAAATAGTAAATTCACCCTGGTTTATTTTGTATGTAACTCCCTGAGCTATTTTAGGGAAAGCTTTCCTTATACTTTAAGAATTTTCTTCTCTATATTCTTCAGCTTAAGGCAGATCATAAAATCCTGACATTCGTTTTGAGTGGAGAGTTTTTTGTTCTATTGTGAAATATAGATGAAAATCATATTTTATCTATGAGTAAAGGGATTCCCTATTGCTAACATATTTTGCACTTTCCTGAATATGAACATGTACTTATTTATCCCCCTAGATTTAGTTATTCATATCAGTATAGTACAATTGATTTGTATTCTCTATTTCTCTTTTTTCCCTCTTCTTACAATAAATTGTATTGATTTCTTTGAAATAACGGAAGCCTCAGACAAATACACTTACAACTAAACAATGTACCTCCATGTTCCATCTCTACGAAAATGAGTAAATTTGTAATAAATAAGTGACATTAAGAGTGACATTGAGTCAAAACATAATTATCATCATGTATTGAAGTAAGAAATGCACATTATAAGCTCTTTTTTCTTAGAAATTTTAGTGCTAGAATTAACCTCTAACCTTTTCTTTAGGTTTCAGATATAGCTTTGCTCTAAAGGAAAGCTATAATTTATAGCCTAGTTGATTTTCAAGACTTTTTTTATCACTAATTATGAGAAACTTGAAGCATATTTTCTCCATATGAACAATGGTATCCTATAATGGTTAATTTCCTAAGCCAACCTTCCATGGACTATTATCATAGAGTAGGTAAATACTGTATTTTAAATCAAAAAGGATAAAAGACTAATTAGAATAGCATTTTTCCTGGTCAAATGGTCTGAAATTCAACCAATCTCAAAGACTTCTGATGAAATCGACTAGAAGCACACTTTCCTGTGCATGGAGTGATGTGGGTTTGATGTTTGATTCTTATTGAGTCACCATTGGTTGGATCTGCTTGGACATCTGAATCAAAAACTGCTCTTCCGGACGGTCAGCATCAGATCTGAACATGTAAGGAGCCTGGAAGTCGTCACCATCCTTATGACAAGCAAAAGCTATATAAACTGAAAACCTGTAGCTTTTCTGAGACCCATCGGATACTTGATGTAGCTAGATAAACCACTATATTGAAATCTTGAAAGATAGGCACAGCTGAAGAGATATAAATCCTGAGATTTTATTACCTGAGCAGAAGCTGCTAGAATCAGTAAGATGGTTTGAACACTAAAATGGTTATTTTACAGAATTGCTGTAGGCTGAGTGAAGAATAGTGTAAGAGTGAGAAACTCTTGGGGTCCACTCCCAAAGATATGCAGAATTTTATATAAAGATTCGCAGCAGTTGATCGTGGTGAGGACCTGAGAAGATTCCTTCATGGGCCTGCTCAGGATGAGGGAGAGTGTAAGAAATCTGGAAAACCACCCAAATTCTTCTCCCTATAAAAGATCTAAACATGAGGAGGAAGAAACTCCCCAGAGGGAAATTCTGAAATCTTATCCCACCTGGGAAAAGGGAATTCTGTCTCAGCTTCAGCCTACTTGTCTTACCAAAGGGAAAAAACTCAACAGATGACAGAGCTTCAAAAATAAATGTGAATGCTGCTGTTAGGAAAGGGAATAGAAGTCTGGGGGACAAAAACCTATACCACTTGAGGAGCAACAGAAACACTTGTGAAAGCCACACCCCAAGAAATAGTCCATGAAAAGACTGAGACAAAATCATGGAACTATGGAACACTCCCTCCCCAAACTCCTACCACCATATCGTGAGGCTCCAGGATTACAACTATGAATTATAGTTAAAAGAAATGTCACACACAGACTCTCTCTAAAGGGAGGACTCCTTCTCCTCTAAAGGGAAGCCTTAAAGCAGCATAGGGTGATGAAAATAAGGACACTAAAGGAATTTGATATTGATGGTACCTGTACCTATAACATACATTAGCATAGCCCAACTTCTAGCCAGATTAACATAAATCATCACACTGAAGACCTATTTATTTCAGTCCCTAGTACTTTATATAACATGTCATCTTCAATAAGAAAAATTACAAGGCATGCTAAAAGCCACGAAAAAACATTCTGAAGAAGTAAAGCAACTTCTAGACTCAGATATGAAATGGGGGAATTATCAGACAGGAGATTTAAAATGATGATGTTAAAGATCCAAAAGTAAAAGTAAACAACATGACAGACTATATAGACAATGTAACAGAGAGGTGAAAATGCTAAGAAAGAATTAAAGAAAATTCTAGAAGTTAAAAATATGGTAACATAACTGAAAAATGCCTTGGACAGGTTCATTAATAGACTACACAGCTGTGAAAAGAATCACTGAACTTAAAGATAGGTCAATAGAAACTTCCCAAACAGAAACACAAAGAGAAAAATGAATTTAAAAAAAAAGAAAGAAAAGAGCAGAGTATCCAAAAACTGTAGGATCATGAGAATAATAATAAAAATATGTAACTTGCACCTAATTAGAATACCAGAAAAAGAAGAAAGAGAGAAGAGGTAGAAGAAATATTTGAAGCAATATGGCCAAGAACTTTACTAAATTAAAGACAGGCACTAAATCATAAATTCAAGAATCTCAGAGAATCCCAAGCAAGAGTAAAAAAAAAAGACCACGGAAAAACAAAACTAGCCTTATCATATTCAAACACTAGGGGGAAGAAAAGGAAGAAAAAAAGAGGAGAAAATATTGAATGAAGATGTAGAAAAGAAGAAATTTTTACATATAGAGAAACAAGGATAAGAATTTCAGCAGACTTCTCATCAAAAACCATGTAAAAAAGAAGTGTGGATTGAAATGTTTCAAGTGTTAATAGAAAAAACAAAACAAAACAACACCTAGAAATCTATATCCAATTTCTATCCAGTGAAATTATCCTTCAAAACTGAAGGAGAAATAAGGCAGAAAAAAATGAGGGCAATCATTTCTAGCTGACCTGCTCTGCAAGGAATGTTAGAAGTAGTTCTTTAGGCAGGAAAAAAAATAAGATGTAGGTCAGAAACTTGGAACTACATGAAGTAAAGAAAAGGATTGTAAAAGGTATAAATGAAAACAAATAAAACATTTTATGTTCCTTATGCTTTGTTGATATAAAAGACAAATGCCTGTTTAAAGCAATTTAGCAACAATATACTGGGCACATATAACCTGTGGAGAATTGATATAATTGACAGCAATGTCACAAGGTAAGGGAGGGAGGAATTGAGAATAAATTCTTAAAGGTAACTGAGGAGTTTGGCTCTTGATTGAAAACCTGTGTGATTATTCAGGCCTGACTACAGGCAATTACAAAGACTTTACCTGTTGTGTCTTACAGGACAAGCTGCCCACCACACACCAGACTTGGTGCACAGCCCATGCATTGCAGTCTCTGGAGGGAGGAGTAGTCAGAGTCTGAAGCCCCCCAGATAGTCATGCTCTCCATGCGTCTGCATTCCTAGCCCCATGGCCTTCATCCCTAGCTCTCTTTATCTGAGGCCTTGGTCAGAGGTCTTCTTCAGGCTCCTCTGCAGAGGCCTCCTTATGGGGGAGGAGGGAGGCAGGAGATCTTGAAGACACTTTTCCCCATTCTGACTCAGTACCCAGTACTTTTCCACTCTTATGCCCGGGCCCTCTAGGCTTCCCAGACCATCTCAACAGTGAGGCAACCCGAACATCCACATCTGTGCTGTTCCACCTGTCCCTTGACTGGTGTGCTGTTCCATGGGGACAAATGGAACTGAAGAGCTGGGCTTCCTTAGTTTTACCCTCTTGCTTATTTCTCATTACAGTAAATGATTAAAGACTTAACTCTTCTATTTCTTTGGCTTGTTGTTTGAATTGGCCACCCTGACATCTGACAGCTCAGCTCACTGTCACCCAGCTCAGCTGAGCTCCTGGCAGGAGCAGCACCGCCCATGAAGTGTTACAGTGAAGTCTGCTGGTCCACATACATTATTTAAACATACATACTGTCAATTCTAGGACAAGCACTAAAATTGTTTTTAAAAAACCAGAAGGATAAATAATACACAAAGAAAAAATGTAAAGTGGAATCAAATAAAAATACAGAGAATTCAGAACCCCTCTGTTGTAAATTGACAAATTAAGCAGGTAGAAAATCAGTAGAGATAGAGCTGACATGAGTAGGACTATCAATTAACTTAATCAAATTAGCATTTATAGAATACTCCATCCAACACCAGCAGCAAACACATTCTTCTCAAGCACACGTGAAACATTTACAGAGTGAGACCACAGTCAGGCTGTAGAACAGAACTGATCTGGGCAAACTGATATGAAAGCCTAATGCTCCCTCCTTTGGCCCTCCTGGGAAGTTCAGATCACACAAGCCCAGCCCTGATATAGGAAATCTTCCCCACAATCTCACACTTTAACCACTAGATATCCACTCCAGTCACCCTTTCCTGCTTTTTCAAATCAATTTTGGACATCCTTGGGAGTCAGCCCTGGTCTCCCTCGGAAATCTTCTTATGTGGGTAATAAAGCTTTTCATAACTACCTAGTGTGTGTATAGTGTCATCAGTCTCTAGATCCAAACCAGAGGGATGTGTGTTTGTGTGTGTTTGCATGATTTACACACATTTAGAGTAAATGTAAAATATAACACAATGACCCATAATAGGTTATTAAAAATATTGTAAAGGATTTAATGTTCAATTTGGTTTAAAATAAAATACAATTAAATATTTTTGATGTTATTAAATATTCCATAAATAGAAAGAATTGTGATTTCTCTTTAGATACATTTAATTTAGCCAAGCCTATAGGTAGTTTAAGAACAGGCAATTCTTTCAATTCATTGAATCTTTTCAGATACTATTGACTTGCTCATCCCATCTTGAGTTCATGTTTTTTTCCACCCCCCACTGTTTCTCATATATATAAGAAAATATATCTGTGGATCTGAAAATAAAAATCTTTCTCACCCAACACAAATTCCTTTGAAAACCTAACAGAAAAGCAATTGGAAAAAGAGACAGGGGTTCTTCTTTGCTTTTCTCTCATCCTCCCTGTTTGATATCTTTCCCTTGTGCCCTGGATCTATTTTGGTCTTAGTTTGCGATCACGTGCCAATTTGCACAACTCAATTCACCCACATGGGGCACATAGCTAATTATGGGAGTAACAGCACATTTCTTCAGATGCTCCTTTTGTCAAGATCTAGTGGTTTATAACATCCCCAGGACCAACTTTCTTAAACAGCAGGCAGTAAATATCTTCACCAATTGATAAGTTATAAAAGTGTTACCTTAAATTCTGTGCCTTGATATTATATAGTTCCTATTTAATAGCCGTATGTTGCAATAATCCTAGTAATATCAGTACAGGACAAAAGCTCACAAAAGTCACTTTTTGGAAGAGAATATACTGGTGCAGAAGTTTGTGCAATGTACGGCATTTATGTATTAGGTACATCTTAGGTTCTGTGTGCATTCTACAGTTCATTTATCTTGTCACAAGGTAAGCTACTTTGGGTACTAGTGTTCAATTAATATCTTCAAGAAAGACAAAAAACTTCCTTTCACATGAACTAAATGTATTTAAGAACACGTCTAACACCCTGTCTGTTCCCTCTCCTCCATGTTTGCAGGTAAAAGTAAAATAAAAATCAGTTTGCTAGTGATTTTTAAATTTTAGAGGGAAGGGATATTCATTTATGGGAAAACATGTTTTAACTGATTATCTGATACAAATTTTATAATGAATATACCAAATAGTTCTGCCAGTATAAGCAGGTCTATACCCTTTCCAAGAAAGGGAATTGATTTATGATGGGCAAAGCTTTGCAGTTTTACTCTGCAGTCTCACGCGCTTCAGGGGAAGTCCTTCAGTACCTCCACTCCTATCAGTCCTACCCCCCAAGTAAGGGGTGTTATGACACCCCCACCCAGATCAGAGCATAAACAGAGGCATCAGCACTATCCAGGGTAGTTTGATTTTGTATTGTGAAATCACACTTTGAAAAGTCTTTCATGTTTGATTTTTATTAATAGTTACTACCTTAACAGAAACTAGGATAAGTGCAATGAAAAAAAAGAAGAAAGAAAATCTTATCCTTTACATGTAGGTAGCTGAATGCATGTGCTGTCTTTTCCATTTTTCAATCACGTTTCAGACGATTACACTTTTTTTTCCTCTGGGATTTTAGAAAATTGTATTGTGATTTGCATGCCGAATACATTAACTAGCAGGGGGTAGAGCGCGATGATATGATTCCTTGATACTATTCTCTCTTTATATACTACCTCTAAGGCTTCATTTTTCACTCAATAAGATCTTCATATTCATGGGAACAGCCAGAGTAGGTTTTTATATAAAGTGAAGCTTCCCAGGAAATATTAGCTATTATTTAAATAGAAATATTAACTACTCATCGATTATTTAATGATTAAATAAACTTGACCAACTGTGAAACTATTTGCTCAAGATTTGGCATTAGGACAATGGAAAAGCCTGGACTAGGTACTAGTTCTGCTGATACACACTAGTCAGGTCTCTTTTCCCATACATGCTACTTTGATCACTTTGTTGGTATTTATCTGCCACTGATAATCTATATTTACATAGCATAGCATTTTATATACTGAAATTACATGATAATTTTATTATGATATCTTCCCCAATAGATTGCACTACTGTTAAAGGAAAAAAAAAAGAGAGAGGGAGAACATGGCATTCATTTAAAAATCTCTAGTGTTTAGCACTTGATCACAGTTCTCAAACATCACTCGATAAATATTTGGTGATCTGAATGAAAATATTGTATTAATGACATTTTTCTAATGCAGGTATTGAAATGAAATGAATTAATTAAATTCCAGATGTAATCAGAGTAGATTAACGTAAAGTCTTACAAAAATATTATAGTTTAAATCATGCCATTTCTTTTTTTATATTTTTTTTTATTTTTCTCGGATGTACATCATATTTCGAATTCCGTATACATCACATCGTGTTCACCACCCAAACACTAATTATAGTCCATCCCCTCACACGTGAGCCTAATCACCCCTTTTACCCTGCCCCCTCCCCCCCTTCCCCAATGGTAACCACCAGTCCAATCTCCAATGTTATGTGTTTTGTTGTTGTTGTTGCTGTTTTTATCTTCTACTTATGAGCGACATCATACGGTATTTGACTTTCTCCCTCTGACTTATTTCACTCAGCATAATACCCTCAAGGTCCATCCATGTTGTCACAAATGGCCGGATTTCATCATTTCTTATGGCTGAGTAGTAGTCCATCGTGTATAAATACCACATCTTCTTTATCCATTTGTCCCTTGATGGGCACCTAGGTTGCTTCCATGTCTTGGCTATTGTGTATAATGCTGCAATGAACATAGGGGTGCAGGTATCTTTGTGCCTTTGTGTTTTCAAGTTCTTTGGATAAATACCCAGCAGCGGAATTGCTGGATCATACAGTAGATCTATCCTTAATTTTCTGAGGATACTCCATACTGCTTTCCACAGTGGCTGCACCAGTTTGCACTGCCACCAGTGGTGAACAAGTGTTCCCTTCTCTCCAGACCCTCTCCAACATTTGTTGTTTCCTGTCTTGTTAATTATAGCCATTCTGACCAGAGCGAGGTGATACCTCATTGTAGTTTTGATTTGCATTTCCCTGATAGCTAATGATGTTGAGCATCTTTTCATATGCCTGTTGGCCATCTGTACATCTTCTTTGGAGAAATCTCTGTTCAGAACTTTTGCCCATTTTCTAATTTGATTGTTGGTTTTTTTGTTGTTGAGCTGTATGAGTTCTTTGTATATTTTGGACATTAACCCCTTATCTGATATATGGTTTGCAAATATCTTCTCCCAATTGTTAGGTTGTCTTTTGGATTTGTTGATGGTTTCCTTTGCTGTGCAGAAGCTTTTTAGTTTGATGTAGTTCCATTTGTTCATTTTTTCTTTTGTTTCCCTTGCCCGGTCAGACATGGGACTTGAAAATATGCTGCTCAGACCAATGTCATAGAGCGTACTGCCTATGTTTTCTTCTAGAAGTCTCATGGTTTCAGGTCTTACATTCAAGTCTTTAATCCATGTTGACTTGATTTTTGTGCATGGTGTAAGGGAATGGTCTACTTTCATTCTTTTGCATGTGGCTGTCCAGTTTTCCCAACACCGTTTATTGAAGAGACTCTCCTTTCTCCATCGTATGCTCTTGGCTCCCTTGTCGAATATTAGTTGTCCATAAATGTGTGGGTTTACTTCTGGGCTCTCAATTTTGTTCCATTGATCTGTGTGTCTGTTTTTGTGCCAGTACCATGCTGTTTTGGTTACTATGGCTTTGTAGTATAATTTGAAATCAGAGAGTGTGATACCTCCGCTTTGTTCATTTTTCTCAGGAATCCTTTGGCTATTTGGTGTCTTTTGTTGTTCCATATAAATTTTAGGATTCTTTGTTCTATTTCTGTAAAAACTGTTGTCGGAACTTTGATAGGGATTGCGTTGTAACTATAGATTGCTTTAGGAAGTATGGACATTTTAACAATGTTAATTCTTCCAATCCAAGAGCATGGAATATCTTCCCATTTCTTCATGTCTTCTTCGATTTCTTTCAACAATGTTTTATAGTTTTCGGTATACAGATCTTTCACCTCTTTGGTTAAGTTTATTCCTAGGTATTTTATTCTTTTCGTTGCAATTGTAAATGGGATTGTATTCTTAATTTCTCTTTCTGCTACTTCGTTGTTAGTATGTAGAAACACAACCAATTTTTGTACATTGATTTTGTATCCCACAACTTGGCTGTATTCCTTTATTATTTCTAAAAGTTTTTTAGTGGACCCTTTAGGGTTTTCTAGATATAAAATCATGTTGTCTGCAAAGAGTGACAGTTTCACTTCTTCTTTTCCAATGTGGATCCCTTTTATTTCTTTTTCTTGCCTGATTGCTCTGGCTAGGACTTCCAATATTATGTTAAATAAGAGTGGTGACGGTGGGCATCCTTGTCTGGTTACTGTTCTTAGAGGGATAGCTTTCAGTTTTTCTCCATTGAGAATGATGTTTGCTGTGGGTTCGTCATATATGGCCTTTATTATGTTGAGGTATTTTCCTTCTATACCCATTTTATTTAGAGTTTTTATCATAAATGGATGCTGTATCTTTCAAATGCTTTCTCTGCATCTATTGAGATGATCATGTGATTTTTATTCTTCATTTTGTTAATGTGGTGTATCACGTTGGTAGATTTGCAGATGTTGAACCATCCCTGCATCCCCAGAATGAAACCCACTTGATCATGATGTATAATCTTTTTAATGTATTGCTGTATTCAATTTGCTAGTATTTTGTTGAGGATTTTTGCATCGATGTTCCTCAGTGATATTGCCCAGTAATTTTCTTTTTTTGTTGTCCTTGTCTGGTTTTGGTATCAGGATAATGTTTGCTTCATAGAAGGAGTTAGGAAGCCTCCCCTCCTCTTCAACTTTTTTGGAAGAGTGTGAGAAGGATAGGTATTAAGTCTTCTTTGAATGTTGGGTAGAATTTACCAGGGAAGCCATCTGGTCCTGGACTTTTATTTTTTGGGAGGTTTTTGATTGCTGTTTCGATCTCCTTACTGATGATCTATCTACTCAAATTTTCTACATCTTCTTTGTCCAGTTATGGAAGGTTGTATGTTTCTAAGAATTTATCCATTTCTTCTAGATTATACAATTTGTTGGCGTATAGTTTTTCATAGTATTCTCCATTATCTTTTGTATTTCTGAGATGTCCGTTGTAATCGTTCTTCTTTCATTTCTGATTCTATTTATTTGCGCCTTCTCTCTTTTTTTCTTGGTAAGTCTAGCTAAGGGTTTGTCAATTTTGTTTATCTTTTCAAAGAACCAGCTCTTGGTTTCGTTAACTTTTTCTATTGTTTTTTTATTCTCTATTTCGTTTATTTCTGGTCTGATTTTTATTTCCTTCCTTCTGCTGATTTTGGGCTTTGTTTGTTGTTCTTTTTCCAGTATGTTGAGGTGCGCTTTTAGATTGTCTATTTGGGATTTTTCTTTTTTGTTGAGGTAGGCCTGAATTGCTATAAACTTCCCTCGTAGAACCGCTTTTGCTGTATCCCACAGATTTTGGCATGTCGTGTTTTTGTTTTCATTTGTCTCCAGGAATTTTTTGATTTCTTCTTTGATTTCTTCATTGACCCAATCATTGTTCAGTAGCATTTTGTTCAATCTCCACATTTTTGTGGCTTTTCTGGTTTTCTTTCTGTAGTTGATTTCCAGTTTCATACCTTTGTGGTCAGAAAAGATGCATGGTATTATTTCGATCTTCTTAAATTTATTGAGACTTGTTTTGTGGCCTAATATGTGATCAATCCTGGAGAATGTTCCATGGGCATTTGAAAAGAATGTGTATTCTGTGGTTTTTGGATGGAATGTTCTGTATATATCTACTAAGTCCATCTGGTCTAATGTGTCTTTTAAGGCAAGTGTTTCCTTCTTGATCTTCTGTTTGGATGATCTATCCATTGGTGTAAGTGGAGTATTAAAGTCCCCTAGTATTATTGTGTTACTGTCTATTTCTCCTCTTATGTCTGTTAATAATTGCTTTATATATTTAGGTGCTCCTATGTTTGGTGCGTAGATATTCACAAGTGTTATATTTTCTTGTTGGATTGTTCCCTTTATCATTATGTAGTGCCCGTCTCTTATTACAGTTTTTGATGTAAAGTCTATTTTGTCTGATATAAGTATTGCTACGCCCACTTTCTTTTCTTTGTGATTTGCATGGAATATCTGTTTCCATCCTTTCACTTTCAGTTTGTGAGTGGCTGTAGGTCTGAATTGTGTCTCTTGTATGCAGCGTATACATGGATCTTGTTTTTTTATCCAGTTGGCCACCCTATGGCATTTGATTGGAGCTTTTAGTCCATTGACATTTAAAGTAGCTATTGATAAATATGCATTTATTGCCATTTTGTCACCTTTTCTTTTTTGGGGGTGTTTTAGTAGTTCTTCTCAGTTCCTTTCTTTTTCTCTTACTCTCTCCCCTTGTGGTTTGAGGGCTATCTTTAGTAATATGTTTGATTTTTTTAATCTTACTTTTTTTCCTGCTTGTTATAGGTTTCTGGTTTGTGGTTACCATGAGGATCCTATTCAATATACTATGCATATAACAGTCTATATTGAGTTGATAGACTCTTTAGCTTGACCTCTTTCTAAAAGCTCTACTTTTTCACTCCCCTCCTCCCACATTATATGTTTTTCACATCCTATATAGTCTTCTGTTTAGTATGTGTCTACCCATTATCCTCTTATCATTGAAATAGGTGATTTTAGCACATTTGTCTTTTAACCTTCATATTACCTTCACAGGTAGTTGATCTGCTGCCTTTACTATACTTTTACCTTACAAGAGATTTTATTGCCTGTTTTTTTGTTGTTGTTGTTTTGGGTTTTTTTTTTATAATTTTTTTTTATCTCTATTTGTGGTCATTGCTTTCCCACTTAAATAAGTCCCATCAGCATTTCTTGTAGAACTGGTTTCTTGGTGATAAACTCCTTTAATTTTTGCTTGTCTGGGAAGCTCTTTATCTCTCCTTCCATTCTGAATGACAGCCTTGATGGATAGAGTATTCTTGGTTGTAGGTTTTTTCCTTTTAGCACTTTAAATATGTCGTGCCATTCTCTTATCGCCTGTAGGGTCTCAACTGAGAATTCCACTGACAGCCTGATGGGCTTCCCTTTATATGTCACTTGTGGCCTTTCACTTGATACTTTTAGGATTCTCTCTTTGTCTTTAATTTTAGACATTTTGATTATAATATGTTTTGGTGTGGGCCTCTTTGGGCTTCTCTTGTTTGGAGCTCTCTGCTTCCTGAACTTGGATGTCTGTTTCCTTCCTCAGGTTAGGAAAATTTTCCTCTATTATTTCAACAGATAAGTTTTCTGCCCCTTTGTCTCTCTCTTCTCCTTCTGGGACCCCTATAATCCGAATGTTAGCACACTTGATATTGTCCCAGAGTTCCCTTACACTGTTCTCATTCTGTCTAATTCTTTTTTCTCTTTTCTGTTCTGCATGGGTGATTTCCGCTAGTCTTTCATCTAGCTCGCTGATCCATTCTTCTGCTTGCTCTACTCTGCTATTGAGTCCCTCTAGTGAATTTCTCATTTCGAGTATTGTATTCTTCATTTCTGATTGGGTTTTTTTTATATCTTCCAGTTCTTTGCTGATGTGCTCACTGTGTTCATCCATTCTTCTCCGCATATCTGTGAGCATACTCATTATATTTTGTTTGAATTCTTTGTCAAGTTGGTCGCTAGTTTCTGTTTCACTTTGTTCTTTTTCTGGGGTTTTGTGCTGTTCCCTTGCTTGGAAAGTATTCCTTTGCCTCCTCATTATGCCTCTTTCTCTGTGCTATTTTCTTTGTACTAGGTGAGTCGGCTATGTCTCCTGACCTTAGAGAAGTGGCCTTATGTATGAGATGCCTTATGAGGCCCAGCAGTGTGCTTCCCTCTCGTCACCAGTCCATAAGAACCAGCAGTGACCCCTTTGTGGGCTACTTGTGTCCTTCTGCTGTGGCAGGGTTGCTCCCACTGCAGGTACCCAGGGAGTGTGATCTTTCCTTCCCTGGCCAGCTGTTTGTAGATCCAGTTTGGGGGGGCCTCAGCACTGTTGGCTACAAAGTCTATCAGCACACTCTTATTGCAATTGTCCTCTTAATTGGGTTTGTACCCAGTGTAGCTGGTTGCTAGGCTCAGGGGCATACAGTTGTGATAGGCCTGAGGCCAACAAGGCTGTTGTCAGTTCTATTGGGAGTGCAGCTGAGTGGGGCTAGCCCTTGGCATGGGGGCACTCAATTATTTCAGGCTTTGGAAGGTGGGGCTGATACTTTTTATGGCTATTTGTGAAGCACAGGTTTTCTGCTCCTGATAAGCCTCACCCACCACTGGACCACCTACACTCTCAACACAGTCCTGGTCCGTGCACACTTCCCAGCTCCCTAGAGTGTACCCCAATGCCACTGCAGAGGCCTCCACCTCTCCCTCAATGCCCCCCACAGTTCACCTGGTCCTCACACAGGCCCTGCCACACATAGGCAGACACCCTTGCCTGCCTGTAGAGGATCAAGGCACTCAGTCAATGCAGGCTGAGAAGTAGCCTGAGGGCTTGCTGTTAGGTGGGGCCAGTCCCTAGGGTGGGTTGCCTGCCCTGGCAGAACTGGATTAAATCTGTGCGCTAGTGGGTGTGGCAGACCCCTGGGGCTAACAGCCCAAGGGATGCACCTCAGTAGTCCCCACCGGTGTCCCTATCAGTGTAGCTGGACCAGCTTAGAACACTGGCCCCACCAATGTCTCAGTCTCCCGAGAGGACCCTCCTCTCACCAAGATGCCCCCAGAGCCCACCAGGTGAGTCTTGTTTCACCAAAGGACAGTCAGCCTTCTCTCTGGTGATGTTAGGTTGCTGCAATGAGTGAGTTTGTGCGTGGGCCCTTTAAGACCCGGATCTTTTCGGCTTCCGGCCAGCGGACAGCTTTTCTGCGGGTTTCCTCCAGGCAGTTGATAGCCAACAAAGCCAGACAGAAAGAACCCCCCCCCCCCCCCGCCTCCGTTGGGCTGAGTCCGAAGGATGATTATAGCAGTATTGCCCCCACTCTGACCTCACTCCTCCAGGGAGGGCTGTGTACCTTGGTGTGGCTCCCACCTGGCCAGCTGAGAAGCTCCGCTGCTCCCAAAGGTGGCTTTTTTCCTCTCTGGCCAGAGTTACTGCCTCTTCTGCCTTTGTCAGGACTGTCCCTTGTCGTGGGGGTTCTTTTTATCCAGTTTTCAGTTTTCAATCCAGGGTGATTCTTCCCAAAATTGTTGTAACCTGGTTGTGTTCGTGGGAGGAGGTGAGTTCAATGTCTGCTCACAGCGCCATCTTGACGAGATCCCCCAATCATGCCGTTTCTCTGCTCCTTCTACTTCACATTTGTTTACTACAATAGTACCACTATAAAAAACAATAGCAAATTCTCAAAGCCTCCATTCTAAAGGCCATCTCATAGGTAAGATCTCATCATAGTCATTTTTTGATATTTGTATCAGAAGCCAAAATATACTCATTCTTTATTAAATTCTGTCCTATGGAGATCTATAGTGTATTGACGTAGACACTGTAGTGTTCACACTGCAGATATAGAGAAACAACCAGTGAATGAAATCTCTGCTAAAACACTGTTCATAAATGAAATGCTTAGGTAAAGGTTTGCCTATAACTCAATTCCCAGAATAAAATGTAGTTAAAATCTAAACTTAGTGATACAAAATTTTACTTCGGTAGTGAGAGCATTATTTATCTTTGAGCTGGGAACTAAGAAAATGGGGTATATTCTGTGGTAAACATATGAATTCAAGTAACTTCACTGGATTCAGTGCAATATTGTGGGCAGGGGCGCAGTTGAGTTTGGACATATACCCACAGCTCAAATCTTAGTTCTGCCACTGTTTTTGACATAAGTATATGTCAATCTCTTCAGATGTTTTTAAATGAAGATAATTGTAAATGTATAAGTAGCTATAACTTTGGAAAAGTGAATCTTAAATGTATATTGATATTTTACTAAATTTACTTACAATTGATTTTCAGTTTCTTTAATGTGATAGTATAAAAAATTTAGTTTATCCTTTTAACTTTCATAACAATATATTCATTCTTAAATTTGTAAGCATGATGCTACCTATTTTGTATTGGCAGTAGGATATAGAAAGAAATATATGTGCTTCAGAATTATTATTATTATTATTTTAAAGCACTTATTTTTTAGCAGTTTTAGGTTCACAGCAAAATTGAGAAGAAGATACAGAGATTTCCCATGTATCCTCTGTCCTCACACATGTATAGCCCCCCCCATTATGAACTTCCTCCACCAGAGTGGCACATTTATTACAATAGATAAACTGACATTGACACATTATTATTGCCTAATGTCCATAGTTTACATTAGGGCTCACTCTTGGTGTTGTACATGCTATGGGTTTGGACCAATGTATAATGACACGTACCCATCATTATAATATGATACAGAGTATGATATTCACTGACCTGAAAGTCCTCTTTGCTCAACCTGTTCATCCCTCCTCATCTGATACTCCTGACAAGCATGGATCTTTTTACTGTCTCCATAGTTTTATGCTTTTATAGAATGTCATTTAGTATGTAGCCTTTTCAGATTGGCTTCTTTCACTGAGTAATATGTCTTTAAGTTTCCTATATGTTTTTTCACGGCTTGATAGTTCATTTCTTTTTAGCACTGAATAATATTCTATTGTCTGGATGTGCCACAGTTTATTTATCCATTCACCCACTGAAGGACATCTTGGTTGCTTCCAAGTTTTGGCAATTATGAATAAAGCTGCTGTAAACATCCATATGCAAGTTTTTATGTGGATATGAGTTTTCATATCCTTTGGGTAAATACCAAGGAGCACAATTGCTGAATCTTATGTAAGAGCATGCTTACTTTTGTGAGAAATGTTTTACTTGTTAGGATGGAGGGGGGCTTCCAGGCTCCTTACATGCAGAACTGGAAATCTCACAATTATTATTTGTTTATTATTTGTTCAGGGATGACTAACAAAGACAAAATTTCTTTTCCAGATGTTTGTAATTTACCAATTGACAATGAAAAAGGCATTTACTATTACCTGATTTAATTTTGGATCTAAAAAGAGAAGCACAAGTCATTAGACAGAGGCAAAATCTAATCTTCCCATCAATGAATACCTTCTATTTGGCTAAAATTCTGGTATTTATGTAATTTAATTCATTTAATAACAACCTCTCCAGATAAAAAAAGTTATTGTAGTATACTAGATTAAGATACTGAGAATCAGGGGCTGGCCCCATGGCTGAGTGGTTAGGTTTGCCTGCTCTGCTTTGGCCTCCCTGGGTTTTGCCGGTTTGGATCCTGGGCATGGACATGGCATTGCTCATCAAGCCATGCTGAGGTGATGTCCCACGTGCTGTAGCCAGAAGGACCTACAGTGTGCCAGGGGGCTTTGGGGAGAAAAAGGAAAAAAAATCTTTAAGATACTAAGAAGCACATCAAAGAGTTAAAGTAACTTTCTTATAGGTAACTAAGTATAAGGTAAGTGAGAATTCAAATCCTTATTCTTTTTTTTTTTTTTAGTGAGGAAGATTGCCCTGAGTCAACATCTGTGCCAATCTCCCTATATTTTGTATGTGGGACACCACCTCAGCATGGCTGATGAGTGATGTAGGTCTGCGCCCAGGATCTGAACCCGTGAACCTGGACCACCAAAGCAGAGTGTGACAAACTTTAAGCACTATGCTACCAGGCTGGCCCTGCCTCTAGCTTTTTTGAGTATAAGTAGATGCTATGGTCTGAGTGTTATTCTCCCCTCCAAACTCATATGTTGAAATCCTAGCCCCTAAAGGAGATGGTATTAATAGGTGGGACTTTCGGAAGGTGCTCAAGTCATGATGGTGGAACCCTCATGAATGGGTTTAGTGCCTTAGAAAAGAGGTTCCAGAGAGATCCCTAGCCCCTTCTGCTATGTGAGAACACAATGAGAAGTTTCACTAGACCATGCCAGCACCCTGATCTCAGACTTCCAGCCTCCAGAACTGTGAAAAATAAATTTCTATTTTTTATCAGCTACCCAGTCTGGGGTATTTTGTTATAGGATCTTGAATAGACTCAGAGCGTAAATGACTTGTGTAAACTTCAGTAAATTGTTTTAATATATCATAGAGATATTATATTATAATTCATGTTGGCATAAAATTCATGAATCCTGGGAGTCCAAATCAATTACATATCAATATTAAGGGGAAGTGAGTGCTTAACAGAAAGACTAGGACACACATTTCATTCTTACTACTTTTGCAACTGACATTCAGGCTCTCTGCCTGACCTCAGACAAATTATTTATATGTTATGATTGTGTGCCCACTCACTGTGTAATAAATTGGATACTAATACTGACCTCACAGTGTATACAGTTTATGTGATTCAGCTGATGAACTTCTGTCAAATGCTCAGAAGACAGTAAAATCACGCAGTTAGTAGAAATAACCCTTCATCAAGAACCAGGATTTTGTGGTGCATATGCTATAAGAATTCTTTATAAATACACTAAATACTCTGCAGAGCTCATATACTAAAGACTTTTATTTTGAAGACAAATTTATTATCATGTCAGGACTGGTGAAAAGAAGAAAGAGAGCCACCCCTGATGGGCTAGTGGTTAAAGTTCTGCATGCTCCACTTCGGCGGCCTGAGTTCAGTTCCTGAGCATGGAGCCACACCACTCATTTGTCAGTAGCCATGCTGTGGCAGCAGCTCACATAGAAGAACTAGAAGGACTTACTATACACGACTATGTACTGGGGCTTTAGGGAGGAAAAAAAAAGGAAAAGAAGAAAGAAAAAGGAAGGGAGGTAAAAAAGGAGGAAGGAAGGAAGAAATTAAAAGACCAAATGCTGGGACAACAGATTATATCACTATATAGAAAGACAGAAATAAATGAAAAGATTAACAAAGGCACACAAGTTAAGAGAGGTGCCTATGCTGTAACAGATTTATAGCCAGAAAGTCTGGATTCAAACCCTCATCTAGAACTTGCTGTATTTAACCTTGATCAACACTCTTTATATCTCTAAACTTCAAATTCTTCATTTGAAATGTTGGATGATTATGCAGTCCAAGAAACTCCTGTAATAGTGAAAAAGAATGAGATGTTTGTAAAAGTCATTTGGCACATTGTGTAGCGCACAGTAGGGGCTTTAAAAATGCTTAAGCATTTCCTACTTGATCAAACAGTTAGTGACAATCAATGGAGCTGGAACTCGAAAAAACAAAAGGGAAGACACGAACAAGGAGATATAGAAATGAAGAGAAAAGATAAAACCCTACATTACTTAATTGATTTTGACAAATAAATTGAATTAAACTAACAATATGATAGCTCAGAGCAGGAGTTGACCGATTGCCCTGGGAGTACTTATGTTATGGAGTTTTTCTTCAGCATAGACTAATCTGTTATGTATTAATAATATTAATATAATAATGATAACCTAAATAATGCTGCATAGCCATTATCTAGCATTCAGATAGTTTCCTTTTATTTTTGAGTGGGAGGGAAATGATTAAAAAGATTATGAAATCATAATTTAAAAAAATATGCACCTGATGACATAGCTTTCAGTCCTGGGACTGTGAAGAAAATAGTTTTAATAGTTTGGCCATATGCAGATCTCTAGGAGACAGCCTCACTGATCCACTTCCCACTCAGCGATAATATGAGGACCAGTAGTCTAATTACTCACTGGATTAGAAATGCAAGTATTTGAAGAATTTGTAGACTTTTATTGTCTCTGCTAATTTTTTTTATAGCTAGTATGCTTGTTTTGGGAGTTTTTATAATTTGAAGAATTAAAGCCCGAGGACCTAGTTTTCCATCTTTCTAAGTTTGGGAGAATAAACTAGTCAGTTCAAGGGACCAAGGGACCACTAATCCCTCCCAATAAAATCCTGCACTATACAGATTTCAGAATGTTTGTTATCCATTGAAATAAACATAAGGAGGAAAGTTTTGATGTTTCACTTGGGGGTTTAGGGTTCAGAACGTAAACTTAAGCTAAAGTACGTAGTGAAGGTAGTCTCATTTGAGTATCTCTCCTAAAATTATATAAATATTGTTTGTTAATCTGCCAATTTCAGTAGATACTGATTAGGATACATTGTTTTCATTTAAATATTTTGATTATTTACTTATATCATGCTATATTGAAGTATACATAAAATTAGAAAAAATAAACAGAACTTCTAGTATGTATCATCATATTTTCTTTGGATTATTATTTTAATGCAAGGAAAAAAGAAAAGAAAGAGAAAAAGGAGGAGAGAGGGAGAGAGAGAGGGAAGGAGGAAGGGAAGGGAAGGAAGGAAGGTAGGAAGGAAGGAAAGAAGAAAAAAGGAAGGAGATGAGTGTTTCAGGTATACAATGGAAACCTGATTTTCTTCTCCCTCTCATTCTCCTTTCTCAGAGGTAATCTACATGCTGAAGTAGTGTGTATCATTCTCATGCTTAAATATTCTTTACGAAGAATGCTTAATTGCCCTCAAACACCAAATTTCTAAGTATATGGCTTGTCTTCTCCTTAGGCCTTTTGCTGTGATCATTTCTGAGAAATAGATTATTTGCATTGTATCTTAAGACCTGAAAAATTCTGTCTATAAAATCAAGATTATGGAAATCTATTCACCTATGACATTTATACATGTCATATTTTACATGCAGTATTTAAAAGGAGGAGAGTGAAGAATTTGCATTTCCCTTGTCAACACTTACCCTTGAATATATCAAGAAGCATTAGCCGTGATGTTTGTTTGTTTGTGTAATGTATTCTCAAATCCATATTGCTGTGGTGATTTGATACAAATCCATATGATCAAAATTGGAATTCAGAACAATCTCTAAAATTATAGTTTTGAATTTAGAGTATTACACTGTGGCATTGTACTACTTGCAAACTATTAAGTGAATTCACAATTCTTTACTTAGTAGCCAAAAACTTAACTCCTTATCACAGGGAAAAGTATAAACTGTTAATTCACTCTGTAACCCAGAATGGAACAAACAAACAAAAAACAAAATTGAAAATCTCAATCAGTCTTTCTGACTGAAATATATACAACAATTTTAATCTGAAATGATAGAGTGATTAGAGAATTATCAATTAAACAAATCTGAAGAGATGATTTTTAAATCAAATAATATAGAATTCATTTGGACAACATATGAAGCATTAAAACACACCTATATCAAATCATTTGCTTAGCCATGCGTATAATCATTGAGTGATAATGTCTTAAAACTTTTTTTGACTCCTAAGTTGTTCAAAGACATTTCTTTTGAACACAGTTATATATCTGGAGACCTCATTTGTTGGAGAAAATTCTGCATGTTTTAGAGAGCCACAGCCCTCTGGTGAGAGGGGTTTCTCTGTGAATCAAAACCACTCACTTAGCAGCAGTAGAAGGTTCTGAGTTCTCCATGCTGTTCAGGGATAGATCCTGTGGAGGTGGAAAATGCCCCCAGGCTGGACCAGCGGTTTGCTGGCTCACACCTGAAGTCTTGAAGTAATCAGAGTGGAGGAAGTACAGCCATCAAGGGGTGTATATTTCTCCTCACCTAAGGACAGAGAAGCTACAAAAGGAGTCTACGATGAAGACACTACAGGGTGGAATTCTAATGAAGATAAGGATACCTAGAGCAGTTCTGAGTCTCATAGTGATTCAAGAGAAAATTCCAGCTTCTTCAGTGATTGTGAAAGTGGATCAAAGGAGAAGTTTGATGATCGTTGGGAGAGTGACTATGATGGCATTGGCAGTCATGGTGACAGAAGTGGCTTTGGCAAATTTGAACGTGGTGGAAACAGTCACAGTGTAACAGATCAGAGTAAGATGATTGGCCAAAACTACTCTAACCAAGTGAATGCTTGGTACAGGGACTTTTTTCAGGAAATAACACTGGGATTAACTTTGAGAAATACAATATTCCAATTGAGGCAATAGGCAACAACTATCCCCCACATACTGAAAGTGTCAGTGATGTTGAGATGGGAGAAATTATCGTGGGAAACATAAAGCTTATTTGTTATACTCACCTGACTCCAGTGCAAAAGGATGCTATGATTATTATCAAAGAGAAAACATGCTTGATGACTTGTACCCAAACAGGGTCTGTAAAAACTACAGCATTTCTCTTGCCCATCTTGAGTTAGATTTATTCAGATAGTCCAGGAGAGACTTTGAGGGCCATAAAGGGGAATGGAAGGTAGGGGTGCTGCAAACAATCCCTAATATCCTAGGTATTAGCACCAAAGGGAGAATTGGCAGTACCGATCTATGAAGAAGCCAGAAAATTTTCCTATCAATCTAGAGTTAGTCCTTACATTGTATATGGTGGTGCTGATATTGATCAACAGATGTGTGACTTAGAACATGGATGTCACTTGTTAGTAGCCACTCTAGGAGGCCTAGTAGATATGAGGAAAAGAGGAAATTTTGGATAAGACTTGTGAAAATACATGGTGTTGGGTAAAGCTGATCTTATATTGGATGTGAGTTTTGAAGCTCAGATAAGTAGAAAACTTAAACAAGTAGTATGCCACCAAAGGAAGTTCTCCACACTATGAGGGTTTAGTGCTACTTTCTCTAAGAAAATACAGATGCTTGCTCATGATTTCTTGGGTGAATATATCTTTTTGGCTGTGGGAAGATTGGCTTTACCTCTGAGAACATCACATACAAAGAGTCAGACAAACAATCATTTCAGTTTGACCTCCTAAATGCAACAGGAAAGGATTCACTAACCTTAGTGTTTATGGAGACCAAAAAGAGTGCATATTCTCTGGAAGATGTCTTATCCCATGAAGGATGTGCTTGTACCAGTATCCATGGATAATGATCTCAGAGATGTAGAGAAGAGGCCCTCTCCAGTTGCCCTCAGGAAAAAGCCCAATTCTAGTGATTACAGCAGTAGTGGCAAGGGGACTGGACATTTCAAGCGTGGAACAAGTTATCAATTTTGACTTGCCAAGTGATATTGAAGAAAATATACATCTCATGGCTGTACAGGGTATATAGGAAAACTTGGCCTTGCCACCTTGTTCTTTAATAAGAGGAACATAAATATTAATAAAGATTTGTCGGATCTTCTTGTGGAGGTTAACAAGAAGTACCATCTTCCTTAGATAATATGGCACATGAACACCACTGCAAGGGTAGCAGTCTTGGGCATTCTAAGAGTAGCAGATTCAGTGGAAGATTTGGTGCCTATCTACATAGTTGTGGTGCTAGCAATGTCAGCTTCAGTAGCAGCTGTGTTGGCAATTGCTAGGGTGGTAGAGGAGGCCACGGCAGCCACAGGGAGTTTAGTGGAGATGGCTATGGGGATTTTAGAACTTGCAGCAAATTGCCAATTATGATACGCCAGTGATTGTTTTAAAGGGATGTCATGGTCACAAGAAGAGATGGAAGGAACAATCAGCAGCCCTGTTCTGAGGGTAGTTTGAAGATTTGTAGTTTGGATAAACTCCCCTCCTGTCTACCCCCATCCCAAACTGTGTTTATAATTTTGTGACTGAGGAGAGCATGTGTTTGTTAATGTACTGTGCCTTTAATTTTAGGCCACTTTTTATTTTGATATCCTGTTGGCTCAGTAATGCTCAAGACATCAATTGTTTTGACAAAAAAAAATTTATTGAACTTGGGCTAAAATTTTTTTTAAAAGTCTATACATTTTAAACTTAAGCACACATTTACACACAAAACTCTATTCACCATTTAAGCATTGAAGGAGTAGACTGACTTAATTCTATTCAAGTCAGCCTCTCTCTTGAGGTTATTTGACTTCTCAGGTATGTCATTGTAGAGAACAGCAGATATATGTTTTCCAGATTAAAATACTAGGATGGCAATGCCATCCTTTCTCCTTAATATAAGAATGTGCTTTGCCTTGTGATTATAGGGAGACTTGATTCTAACGAAGCAAATGTCAGACGTATGGGGGAGACAGAAAATTACTAGAGAGATTTCGCGGGTCCTGATGAATCTATCCAGTACAGGGAAATTAGACAGTACCTGATTACTGTTTGCTAAGGCTGGGCTCATCTGTGCACACATTTAATTTATGGTTTTAATTTACCTTTAATGTAAAATATAACTTCCAAGGATTTAATATATCACTTGTCCTTAATAAATCTGTCATGAATGTGAGTTAGCCTTATATGATTTTTAGAAGCAATCTTGGAGTCTAAGAAAAATTCAACTAAATCACAGTTTTTAATGTTTGCTATATGTGTAAAATACACCTGCAATAATGCGTCAGTATTTAGTGGTGACATTTGCCTTGAATGGAAAAGAGCAAAAGATTAAAAAAAAACTACATCCCTTAGAATTTCCTATATTAGCATATTTTAGTAAGGCAGGACATATGACTCTTGAAATGGCTAATCTTCTGGATATTCAATTTCAAGTGATTGGTGTTTACAGAAAAGAGCTCAAGGAGCTAAATCTAGGAGGATGAAAAGAAATGAGATGTTATTGTGAGATTCAAGGACAGAAGTTAAAAACTCTTAATCGTGAGCTAAAAGTTCACCGATGTCTGCTTATTCTGATCACATACACCCTGTTAACCGCATTTAGAGCTATTAATGATTTTCAAATATCCTTTCTTAAATGGCACTTCAAAAATATTTCAGCTTTAGTTTCCATTTTAAGTATTTTAGAAAATATTCCACAAAGCGGAAGCTGAAAAAAGAGAGAGTGAAAGAAAAAAGAAAGCCTCATGCATAATGATCAAATGCTTCACTGGCTTATCTTGCTTCTGCATCATGAATAAGATGAGAGGTATAATTTTTTATCCAGCTTTTATTTTTATTTTTTGGTCAGGCATGTCTGGAATATATACCAAATCATTCTTCAGCTGAAATTTTTCTTTTCTTTGTTCATATTAGAGAACTAAAATGTAATTTCCTTTATAATTAAAACTGAGGAATGGGAAACCTAAAATTAAAAACTTTTTATACTTATTTCCTTTTTAGTTGGAATGGGAAATGTGTCTAAAGAAACTTGACTTAATTTGAATCCTGGAAGAAGCTGGAGATACTGCTGAAGCGCCTAGGAGAAGGTCCTGGGTAAATTTCGCTGCCTGATTGAGAGCAGAGAGCCATGCAGCGCTGGCATCTTGCACAGGTTCCAGCTAAAATGAGCCAGTGCGTTACAAGCTACAAACACTTTAGTAAGGACAGCATTCTTTTTCCAAGACAATAAATAAGCAAATAAAGATTATAAACTACTTGTAACATAGTTGTCATTGTTATTTGATCCTCCATTCTCACTACAGAAAAAACAATTTAATGAAATAAAATAATAAAAATAAAAAATGCAGGGTGCAATGAGCTCCCAAACCAACCACAGATTGAATTACAAATGATAAATGACTCACTGGCATTTATGATCAATTTGATAAACTTTGTTACATTAAATAGGGACATATTGTTTCCCTAGTAATTATAGTAAAGTGTTAGGTAAACTCAAAAAGTAGTAATAGACATAAAAGCAATTTTTCTCAATTGCACAAGTTTATTTTCATGTATATTCTGCAAAGTCATAAAACTTTTTCTATGAGTCTGAAAGATCAACAGACTTTACTTGCTGAATTGTGGCTGAACTAATTACACAACCTTAAGCTTGAGACTGTATTTTTCACTTGTAAGAAACAATTTGAAAATTAACAGAAACATAAAGAATAAAATCTACTTGAGGACCTCATGGAGGGATGGTATAGAGCAATGGTTAGGGACACAGACCATGTGGGAGTGAATCTCAGCTCTTTTTTCCCTCTATGTGAACTCAGACAAATTACATAATATTCCTGTGTTTCAGCTTTCTCATTTGTAAAAGGGAGATTTAATATCTATTTCACTGGATTATGGAGAAGATTAAATGAATGAATTCATGTGAAGAGCTGAGAGCACAGTCTTATTAAAAAAGTTTAGTATTAAGATATAACAGATTTCCCTTATTGTAGCAAATATAAATATAAAATTTCCCTAAGTATTGGTCATTAAATGGTTGATTATATCCTTTGTTTCTAAGTTACTGTTTTAGCGCATGTCTTATTTACCTATAATTTAAGTTTGTTTCCCTTTCTATAGTGAGGAATTTTTTTGTCTTGTTTTTTACATGACTCACTAATTTTTTATTTGTCTATCTTTGCTTCAAGGCATATTGTTTCCATATTCATTGAAACCAGAGTATTTCTAGGCCTGCTCTTATGCACATTAGCTATGACTTTTTTGGGGGTTCATAATGGGTTGCAACTTTGTGAGATTTCAGTTGTACGTTATTACTTGTCTGTCACCATCTAAGTCTCCCCTTGACCCCCTGTGCCCTCCCCCCAGGCTCCCTTCTCTGGGTAACCACTGAACCGTTCTCTTTGTCTGTGTGTTTGTTTCTCTTCCACATATGAGTGAAATCATCTGGTGTTTGTCCTTCTCCATCTGGCTTATTTCACTTAACATAATACTTTACAGGTCCATCCTGTTGTGGCCAATGAAACAATTTTGTCTTTTTTATGGCTGAGTAGTATTCCATTGTGTTTATTTTTATATATGTATATATATATATACACCACATCTTCTTTGTCCAATCATCAGTCAATGGGCACTTGGGTTGCTTCCACATCTGGGCTACTGTGAATAATGCTATAATGAACATAGGGGTGCATAAGTCACTTTGAGTTGTTGATTTCAAGTTCTTTGGATATTTACCCAGTAGTGGGGTAGCTGGGCCATATGGTATTTCTATTTTTAGTTTCTTGAGAAATCTTCATACTGTTTTCCATAGTGTTTGCACCAGGTTGCATTCCCACCAGCAGTGTATGAGGGTTCCATTTTCTCCACAACCTCTACAACATTTGCTATTTTTTGTCTTAGTAATTATAGTCATTTTAACAGGTCTAAGGTGATATCTTAGTGTAATTTTGATTTGCATTTCCCTGATGATTAGTGATGTTGAATATCTTTGCATACGCCTGTTGGCTATCTGTCTGTCTTCTTTGGAGAAATGTCTGTTCATACCCTCTGCCCACTTTTTGATCGGTTGTTTGTTTTTCTGTTGTTCAGTTGTGTGAGTTCTTTATATGTTACGGAGATTAACCCCTTGTTGGATATATGATTTGCAAATATTTTCTCCCACTTTTTGGGTTGTCTGTTTTGATCCTGGTTTTAATTTTAGTTTTTTTCCCTTTCTAGAGTGAAGATTTTTTTTTCAGTTGTAGACTTAGTATTATTTAAGTGTGTCATACATAGAAAATTCTGCAAAGTAATGTGATGATTAAAGTATTATTTTCAAATAGATTTTAAATGAAAGATTTCCTTAAGAAAATGTAACTGTTTTACAATGCACAGTAAGTGAATGGATAAAGTATATCGAAAATTATTAGTCCAAAAGAAAAATAATTGGAAAAATATATATTTAACCTACTTCTATGGACTTTACAATATAATGATAAAATTGATTAATATTAAGAAAGTAGCAATATTAAAACTGTTAAGCAGAATTATACTACACTATAAAACCAGTACTTCTGATTACAAAAGAAGTTAGGTTATAGACAGGTAAATAAATAGATGAATGATTTTGAAGGTTTTTCAAATATCAGAAACTGAACAGATTGAAATTTAGGAACTACATCCTAAAAACACAAAACAACACATGAACATATGAACATGTCAACTCTCTAAAGGTGTACAAAATCGACTCAGATCTTTGAGTCTACCATTGCACTAGATAAGTTCACTAAAACGCATGACCAGCCTACATCAGGCTCTTATACTGGGAAAATATAACACCTTGTCATGAGTAATATAAAAGATTCATTAATATAATATCATTGAAATGTTTCATTTTATGCTAAAATTTCAATTTCAAAGAAACAAAGATCCAAAGAGATTTTTAAATGTTCTCAGAATTAGCATCTTCACTCATAGAAATAATCATCATTTCATTCCCATAAGTATCCTGGTATACTGAAGGAATATAGAACATAGAATTAAATTGCTAAATTCTAAAGATTTACAAGATTTTTGGCTCAAGTATCACTGAGTGTTGGTTTCAATTCATATCTCAAGCTAAGGAAGCTTCAAGTAAAATTTGATTTGGGCATTATTAATTTGAAGTGATAAGGTGTTATAGTTATAATTCTAAAATATCAACTAATCAGAAATATGCAGACTAGGATATTTTTATAACCTATCAACTCTATTCATTTTCATACAAACATTAAGGCCTTAAAATTCTATTATTTATCAGAAATAAATCGATTTTTTCAAATTAAAATGTATGTTTCTTCTTCCACGTTATCAAATGCAATTAGATTTTCCTCAATGAAAACAAAATCCTCCAAAGGAGGGGTCAATAAAACAACAACAAACTGAAAATATGATTCTTAATGATGTTACTTGAAAAATAAACTAACAGTTAAAATTAATTGCAATGAGAAAATTACATCTACAGAGAAAGCACATATATATATACATATTTATATGATTTCTGTAAACTAAATATCATATGAGTTTTACTTATCAAAATAACAGATATCTCCTTACACAACACAGAGAAATTACTTCAAAGTTTCTTAAAAAAATCTATGTTGATGCCAAAGATAGCTTAAAAGAGGGGAAAACTAAACAGTTTATGCACCATAATAATTCTCACAGAAAGAAGAAATGTGCCAGTATATTAAATTATGCAATATAAATTCAACCTGCTAATCTAGAATTCAGTGATAATGCCAATAATATATTCACATATTATACATTATTTATTCATGGTTATATGAAACAAACTTTCTAAAAAAGAAAATAAATCTTCAGTACATTGTAATTAATTGGGATATAAGAAACTTAGAAAGTTGAAATATAAATTCGAATTAGAATAGTTCAAAGTAAAAGCCAGAATACATATTGATCTCCACAAGAAAGCAGGGTGTTTAATAGTTCTTTTCTCATTGAAACACAATTGAGGCCAATAAAGTGTCAAAACTAACCACATTTATAAAGAGTCAGTTGGAGTCAGGGAATTTTATTAGGACTAAGAGGTGATCACGATACACTCCTTAAATTCCCAGGCTCTATCAAAATACCAGGAAAGAGAAAAGGACCGAGGGGAGTGTGGAAGAGAGGGAGACACAAATGCACCATCAGTGCAGTTAAATTGTGAAGGGTGTACTGTCCAAGCTTCAGAGAAGAGCATGGTTTTCTCTCCCATTAGCCAAGTTTATGTATGTGTGTGAGGATGTGGGTTCTCTAAAAGGAGAGACTGAAAGTTCTTCTGTCAGCTGGACTTCCGCTTAAGCAAAAGGTTTGCTGACCTCCTCCTGTGCATTTCTCAGCAATGAAGAAGAGATTGGAGAGAGATCACAGAGCAGGGAGGAAAACTGTAAAGTAGTAGCCAATATTCCGCATTGTGTTTCTAGGTCAGAAGGAGGGAGTTTTTCAGAGGGCAAGTGGACACACCCAAAATTAAAAGAGCTTGAGCTTCCATTATTTCTTCCAAGAGGGTTGTCTTCTAGAAGACAAAAACCAACAGCACAAGCCTCTGGATGCATGAGGTGACAGGAGGTAAGGGGATTGGTAGAGGAGGTCTAGGTAGAGTTGGGTCTTCATAGCAGGGAACCTCAGGGCCCTCCAAAAAACTCACACATGAACCCTTTGAAGAGCAAGCACTTGAACTTGTGCTGCACAGAGGGCATTAAAGGGCAATCAGTGTCAGCCAGAGAATGAAAGACAGCAAAGTAGAATAAGGCAAGTGTCAGCTGGATAAACAGACACTTCCTTCCCACCTTTTCCTTTCTTCTCAATAATTTAGAAAAACCTAGACTTAAAGAGGGAAAATGGAAACAGTAACTCAAAGCCAATCATAAACTTCCCTTTTAATTCCTACCATTTAGAGTCCCAGATAAAACATGAACTAGGGCCTGAACCTGAGGAAGGGGAAAAATTAAATCAATTTATTCTCAATAGGTTTGATCTTTAAAAGCTTCAAGTCACTAAAGAATTGTGGAATCTGCTCAGGATTTAGTTAAGAGATAAAACATGGCGATTTGAAAGAACATGATTAAATTTAGTAAATGGAAAAAAATTGTTTCATTCATTCTCTTCTGATTTGAAACTCCTCAATATACTAGCTAACGTATTTAGGACATTCTTAAAGAGCTGTCTTCCTTTCAATAGAGCTGTATTACTTTTACTATATTGCAAAGACTCTTTAAATATCTACCTGGCTTTAATATATATTTTATACATATAGTGAAATATATATATTATATAATATGTATAATTTATGTACACTAAAAGAAAGCCTATATTCATTTAGAGGTAGTAGTACAATAGAGGCAAATACGGAAAGAGATTCAATTAATGGTTGTGCTTCTTCCTGGTGCCATAGATATTTCAGAGGTGACAACGTCATGCCTAATATCAGTTCCTTACACTATTTTAGATAAAGACTACTATTTTACTCCATACCCAAAGATTAACTCAAAATGGCTTAAAGACTTGAGTGCAAGATCTGGAACCATAAAACTCCTAAAAGAAAACATAGGCAGTACACTCTTCAACATGGGTCTTAGCAGTATCGTTTTGAATACTCTGTTTCCTTAGGCAAGAGAAACAAAAGAAAAAATAAACAAATGGGACTGCATCAAACTAAAAGCTCCTACACAGTAAAGGAAACCATCAACAAAATGAAAAGACAACCTAACAATTGGGAGAAGATATTTACAAATCATAGAACTGATAAGGGGTTAATATCTAAATTATATAAAGAACTCCTATAACTCAACAACTAAAAAGACAAACAACCCAATTAAAAAATGGGCAGAGGATCTGAACAAATATTTTTCTAAAGAAGATATATAGATGGTCAACAAGCATGTCAAAAGATGTTCAATGTCACTAATTATTGGGGAAATGGGAATCAAAACTACAATGAGATATCGCCTCATGCCCCTCAAAATGGCTATAATTAACAAGACAAGAAATACTAAGTGTTGAAGAGGCTGTGGAGAAAAGAGAACCCTCATACAGTGCTGGTGGGAATGTAAACTGGCACAGATACTGTGGAGAGCATTGTGGAAATTCCTCAAAAAATTAAGAATAGAACTACCATATGATCCAGCTATCCACTTCAGGATATTTATCCAAAAAATAAAAAACACTGATTTGGAAAGATATGCACCCTATGTTCATTGCAGCATTATTCATAATAGCCAAGACTTAAGAACAACCTAAATGCCCATCAATGAATGAATGGATAAAGGAGATGTGGTGTATATGTGTGTGTGTGTATATAGATGTGTCTGTATATATACATATACGTGTCTACATATGTATGTGTGTTTGTATATTTGGATATAGATAGATATATCTATAGATACAGATAGAAACACATACCTATAGAAATATAGATACAGAGAATAGATTGGTGGTTACCAGAGCATAAGGAAGGAGGGCGAAAGGAGTAAAAGGGCACATGTGTATGGTAATGGATGGAAATTAGACTTTGAACTCAAAATATACACCGGAAATTTATATAAAGCTAGACAGCAATGTTACCTCAATAAAAAAATTAATTAAACAAAAACCAATTGAAAGTCAAAAAGAAAAATGGATAGAAGACAGTAAATAAAATTTAATTGTCTTTATGTTGAACAAGAACCACGGGGGGGGAGCCCCAAATAGAGTCCCCAGAACTATTCCTTCCTCCTACCTATTCAAGAAATATTGATTGGCAAAGGAAAATATTTCACAGTTTTTTTAGGAGTGACCCTTTTAAGTAAAATATATATTATCAATGAATGTTTTTTTCTCTTCAAACAAGCACCCCTTGCAACTATAAAAATTTATATCTCTAAACCATTGATCTTGCTTTCTTAAATGAGTCATCTAGAACATAAGTAATAGTACTGTACTTGAAAACATCATTTACTTTGATAAATTAATTCTTTTCCAGAAAATCCATTGAATTCAAAGCTAATTACTCAAAGGTAAGATTTTATTCTCTGACTTATGTGAAGCATACTATTCAGCAAAAGCCAAGGTTAATCTTGACAATTTAGATAGATAGATGGATAGGTAGGAAGATACACAGATAGTTTTTAGCGACACATATTGCATTTGACATAAAAAGTATTTTGTTCAGTTAAATTTTAAGCATCAGAGTTTCTAAATACCAGCCCTAAAATAAATTTCATTCTACAGTAATGCTTCATGAATAACATCCAATTTTACACAGTTGGTTTAAAACTATTTATTAGAAATAATGTTTGAGAATTTATAATAGGGGAAAGCTAGCTGGATGTGATTAAAACATTGTTCAAATTCTAAATGGGAGAGAATAATATTTTTAAATTATGTTTTTTAAAAATTTATTTATCCCTTATTTCATGGCATCAGTTCAAGCAAATTGTTAGCCTAGTGCTCCTTCTCCGAGGGAAGATGTTATAGGAGGTGGTCTGGGTTTTGTTTATAAAATCCTAGTCCCTTTGCATAGCCTACAAAAATGGATTTCTAAAGATATTATGAAGAGTTGAGAGACATGTGGGTGAAGGGAGATAACAGAAAATCCTGGAGAGAGAAAGAAAACCTCTGAAACCTATGTCCGTAGAAGATTCTAAGGATGATGACAAAACTTCAAGTATTGTGTGGGATGTGATGGTAGAAGGTGTATCCGAGTATGAATACATGTGGGTCTTATTCATTGAGTTTGACAGAATATTTATTGGGCTCTTTCCATATGAAGAGATGCTTCTCAAGTTCATTGATCCTAATAAATGCAAGATTAACTAATCATTTAATTCTAGAAAAGTAAACAGTCAGATTAATGTGTAAATATTAAGTATAAATTTTAACTGGCAGCAAATGATATTTGCTTAGATCAACACCAATTATTAATGTATCTTGACAAGTAGCATCCAATTTTTGCAGTCTGTACCTATCGCATCATTCAAAATATATACCACCTAATCAGTATTTTAAACTATATCGCAACTTCTCACTCTACACACAGTTCCACATTTGGTAATTTCAGCTATCAAGAGAATTGTAAATAACTAGAAAAGACCATAAAGTAATCTTACCAGTTCTTAAATAAAGCCTTTACTTATAGGCTGTTCACTCCTAGTCAATTTTCACTTCCTTGGTTAGCTGGTTTCCAGTATTACAAAAATTAAAGGTTATAATTCACAAGTGGGCAGGCTGATAAACACAGGCACAATAAAAACTGTTTCTTAATTACCAAAGACTGATGGTGACAGCATGACACCCAAAAGCGTAAATATACATATTGATGTATAACTTATTCAAAAAGCAAGAGTATAAAAAGCAACATAAATGAAACAAATCAATTAAATCCTAATGGAAAATTAATTTTAGTTATTTTTATGCTGGTCTTGTTACTGTAATAAAGCCAATTACCACTTCTCCATCACTTTAGAAGCACACACACACATCTAACAGCACACTCTCATGATCTGATTGCTTCAACATATGTGTACCAGAACTCCTCTTGTGTGTGTTCATTAAGGAAGAAAAACTTTCATCAGGGAGGTTCTAGGCAAAGAGGGAAAGTACATAATTGTGAAATTCTTTCATTCCTATTGGATATCACCTGCTATTATGATAGAAGCAAATGAAAATGAGGGGGAGAGATTCTGATACTCTGAATAGAGGCTGAACTGTTTCAGACCCAAAGGGAGGAAACCATTTTGCACACTTCCGGCAGCCTAAGTTTGAATGCTCTGGGACTATCAGGATACAGCAACCAGAACCACATACACTCGGCAAGTTTGTGTGGGAGTGGCAACACTGAGGCTTCTCTAATTAGCTTGCTGAAGTGAGAGAGAAAGAAGGACGGAAATGTCAAAAGATGACTGCAGACTTCTTTCTGCAATAAACATACTACGTGGAGGTCCCGCAGAGGTAACTGACCACCACTTTGAGAAGTGAGTTCCTGATTTGTCATTTAGAGATTATCACTACAACAGATATTGAAGATATAAACATTTTGGTTGTTGATGATGAAGGAAATTCCTGAGGAGATTCATTTATGTATTACAGCTATTCACACCCAGGTAAAGTTGGTAGTTCCTTACTGTCCTGCAGTAGGATTGCTGTACTCAAGAGTTTTACAAATTTCAACCAGAGATGGATTAGGCAAAGGTCCATATTTTATATTTTAAGAGAAATTATCCTCTGAAATTCTGACTCAATTCCTACTTGGTGATCCCAGCTGGACCTCATTTCACTTGAAATTCTAGCCTTGAGCTCTAAGCAGTTTGGTCCTTGCTGACTCACCTGGGTCCCGTTTAGTCTTCTTGAATCAATAGTTCTTCTTAAGCAGAGAAAATAAAGCTCCAGGCCAAAATAAGATAGACAGAGCAAAGAAAAAAAAAAAAGGCACATCTTTCTCTCATGTGATTCCTTTACTTCACTCACTAAAGGCCACATACTCAGTTTTTTAAAGTGAGAGAATCATAATGGGATGGAGAAAAACCAATATAATATCCTTTTCATTGTAGGTTAAGTATTATTCAACATTCTTCCAATGATAGCTAGCCTATTTCCTCAATATATTTTTGTGGTGTTTTTATGATGCTATAGTCTTTCTTAGTACCCTTTTTTGGTATGTCCATCATCCTAATTGGTCCCCTCTACTACCTTAAAGACACAGGAATGCTTAAAATGAATTTGGGGCCAATTTGTATTTTGCCTTCTCTCTCATCTCATTTCCATGATGATTTTTACACTTTAGCAACATCTGATGGAATTAAACTATTTGCTTGGATGTAAATAAATAAGATATCTGCCCTCAATACAGCATATGATTGGCAAAATACTTCAATTAAAATGTGATATCTTAAAATTATGTATTAATATTAGTTTATAATTATGAAATGTAGGCTACTGAAAGAAAATTATGGTAGTGTTGATATCAACTCTGATATCAGTTTCCCCACATTAAACCCAGCATATATGGAGTTAAAACTAAAACACTCATTCCCTGCTTACTCTCTGGCTTCCTGGCTCCAGAATCCACTATCCTCCATGGAGACAGACACCGTCAAGGACAAGCACCTGGACTATCTCCTCCCGCAAAGAGATACGGGCTGGTGGGAAAGCTGCTGACCAGCAAGGTCACAGGCTTTCTCCTCTCTGCAAGTGTCTCAAGGCCAAAGACAGGGTGGTGGGAAAGCTCTGACCAGTAAGGCCATATGCTCCCCCTCCGCTACCTAAAACCCCAAATAAAAACCCTTCCTTTTAGCTTTTCGGGGAGTTTGGGATTTGAGCGTTACCTGCCCTCTCTCCTTGCTCAGTGCTGCGCAAAAATAAAGTTCCTACTTTCTTCCACCACACACGGTGTCAGAGATTGGCTTGCTGCGCAACAGGTGAGCGAACTCACTTCAGGTTCGTAACAGTGTCTTGGTTTAAGGAAATGGTAGTATAGTTTGAAGAAAGAAAATGGTTTTATATTATTGGTAGAATGAATACTTTGAGTAATAAAGTATGGGCTACAAACAAAAATGAAAATTTAGTTCTGGCTTAAGAAACTCGGTGGACGGGGTAGGGAAATCATGCTGTGTGTGCTAGGATTGAGTTAGATACTCAAGTACACGGGAAAAATAGTTGACATATATACATTTAAAGCGTAGAAAAGTCTTGAGAGAAACAAGTTTGCCAAACGTTGGTATAGAAGCAGCATTTAAAATTACAAAAATAGGTGCATTTGCCTAAGAAGAGAGAATGGTTCAGAAATGAGTAGATATCTAGAACTTGGGCTCAATAACTGTGCCAATTAGCGATCAGGTATATGCTGCCTGCTAATACTGTAGTCTTTTTAATACGATTCAGATCTGGAGGGTTGTCAGGTCAGATCACCCAAAAGAATCAGAACTCTGAGTTCTTCCTATATTAGAGAATTAGATTTTACTTGACTATTGCCATTTTTCAAAGTAATTTTGAAAACAGGTTGATTTTATGTTGCAGTAATCAACAATTTATTTCATCTTTGCTAAATTTTCAGTTTATCAGCTCCCACGAAAGCATTTGCACTATTTAATGTTTTTTATACTTCTAGAGCATGTATTTATGAAGCAGAGAAACTACTTTATATTTGTTTACAAAATGTTAGATTTTTGGATATTTTAAGATGTACTTAATTTAATATAAAATACAATATATTATTTAATATAAATTACATTTAAGGATAAAATCATTTAAACTTGGCTATCAGCAGCAATTAGATAACTGAATACGGTTTTATCTGGATGTGGAAGAGATTTATAAAAATGAAATCCACATAGTAAGTTTTGACAGAAATTTCCAGGAATATTCTTCTCACAATTGACAATTGTGATGAGGGATGCTGAGAGATTGCCAATAGCAAGTGAGTAGGAAAGTGTATCTTTAACATTTTGGAGGATGGTAATAACACAGGACAGATCTGCAGTAGAGGATATATTTATGATATGAGACAGGTTATTAAACAGTCTCCTTTGGAATGACATGAATAGTTATTTTAGAAATTCCCCAGCTGGGTCCATGTCACTCACGGAAACTTGAGCCCTCAACCTTTACTAGGAGTTCTAGTTAACCTTTGTAGAATCATCCAAAATAAATATTCATGAACCTTTACTAGGAGTTCTAGTTAACCTTTGTAGAATCATCCAAAATAAATATTCATGAAAACCAGGGTTAACAAAAGAAGATATTTCCAAGGTTATAATAGTGCAGGGACAAGAATGGGAATCAGTTTGTGTTCTTTGTGTGTCCTTCCCCATTTCTTGTCATGGGAAGGGAGACCTTTTATAAACGGAGCTCCAAGTTGAGATTCTCTGTGTAGCAAAAGCAGGGGTCATATAGTTCAGCGCTTCTTGTACCAATCTTTTATATTTAGCTTGTCATGGGGTTTCCACGGTTAATTTTAGGAAGGCAAAAATATAGATCAGAGTCAGATCGGAACTACAATTCTAAAATAATCAAAGTTTCCGATTCCTCTGGTCTTACCTACTTGATTTATCCCATCGGGTTTCATGGCCTTTATGCTTTGCTTCTTGCTATTAGTGAGGGAAACATTCAAATTGACGAGTTGTGCATCCAGAAGACTAACTCGTCCAGATAGAACAAATCGTATGTCCACCGAATTTTCACCTTTTAGACTATCTTTATCCTTCCGTAAGATATAGAGATTTCTCTGTTTCCTATACATCTGACTGACAACCCTTAAACTTTTCTTTTATTTGAAAATCAATAATTTTTGTACACATTACTCTGATGTAAGGCATTCTGGAATGTGGTAAAATGATAATTGGTTACTTAGTTACTGTTTTACTTTCTTTTTTGTAGTAAATAATTTTTATGATTTTATTTGGAAAAAGAGTACCAATTCAGGGAACACTGAAAATCAGCACTAAGTTGTAAAATAGGTGAACATTTTACTCATCTTTTATTCCATGAAAGTGGTATGCGATTGCATGATTAACAGAAGACTTCAGTGAAGTTCCTCAGAACATTTCAGTCAAGGAAATCAATTCACAAAAGAAAGTCACACTAATTAAAAATATGAGCTATAATTTAGTTATTTTAAGTGTGCATATGTGGGTGTGTAGTGTCTTTGTGTGTGTGTTTTTTTCCAATCTTTGGTAGGTAATGATAATTGTAACAAATGTACTCTTAAAGAAATAAGACGCATGTTCAACTAAAATTGGAATGGAATGCTGTGCTTAATATATAAATCATAAGTTTTATTTCTCTGAAATGTACGATTCCTCATGCTATACAAATTTCACTGTAAATTAAACATGCTAATTAAAGATATACAAGTCATAGTATTTTTAAGTTGAAACAAAGATTTAAGAAAGTATTTAAGAAAGAAAATTATAAAGGAACAAATCAAAGAGCAATATTCTTATTTATGAAGTCACTGTAGCTTCATTTTCCTGACAATAATACAGTATATTCTCATAAAAATTTCACAGAAGATAGGAATATAAACAAATATGAAATTTGCTTATACCCCAAAGTTTAATCCCAAAGAAAATTCAATTTATTAACATCTTTTTACATGAGTTTACTGTTATATATAGTTATATATTTATCTGTTTAGCTCTACACAAATTGCAAATATGAAAAATTACTATTAGGGCTTTAATAAGTTTATAGCTCTTTATGTAATTTCATGCAACGCTTCTCATGTTAGTAGCTCACACCTCTAATTAAAGTATCCCGTTGACAATTGAATAAAATTATTTTAAACATATTCAACAGAAATATTATAGTCAGCAGACATCTCTCTTTAGATATTGCAATGTATTTTACTTGAGATATATCAGTGTAAAAGTAATAAGAACAGTTTCCATGTTGACTTTCTCACAAACTAGGTTTTTTTCAGGCAGAGGTGGCAGTAATTAGAAGATGAATTTGAGAATGAGAAGGAAATAAGTTTTTATTTAATCTAGATAAACTAAGGGAAACTAAATATTTTATGTTCATTTTTTAATTTGGAAAGAGGGGAATTATGTAACTACAAAGAACAATGTTCTCTCCCCACTTTCTAGTTACTCTAGAAAACATGTAACCAGCACTTGGGTGCAAACATCACTCAGGGAATAGGAGAAGCAAATGAAAATAATTCTCTGAAAATAACTAAAAATTAGTATTGCAGGTTCTGTGAAACAAAATAGAAAGATGAAAATGATTATGGGTGATGTTTAATAAATAACGTTTGAGAAGACTTTCTCAAACTATGTGTTACTGCATAATTTGGTACGTGTTCCCACATCAAAAGGATCTGTTTTTATTTGAAAGACTTAAATTTATTTTTAAAGACTTAGAGAGTCATTTTAAGTTGTGTGCTTGAAATAAAAATATATAATATTGCTGGATATTTGCCTAAGCTATATCAATAAAACATGATGTGATTTTCTTTAAATGCTATATTCAATTATTCCTAGATGTTCAAAGTCCATAACAATATCGTTCCTCATGACTTTCTCAAAAAAACAACCAATCTAATAGCAGAGAATACATAAAAGCAAAGACATTTATATATTCCTTGAATAAAATTATAATTATAATATGATATAGCATTTGAGTTTATGAGTTAAATTTTTAGAAGGTTTCTGTGTTTATATGTGTGTGTTTATATGCATGTGTGTGTGTGCATGCACATGTGTAAAGCTACCTCCTTCAATATTTTGGTGGCTTATAGTATTAAAATTACTTTCTGCAAATCGAAATCAAAAATTAAAAAATTGCATAGCCTTAATACTGTTGCTCATTTAATAAAAGAGTTGATTAGAACACTGGAACATAATTTACCCCATCTGCCTGCGTGTTTGAAGGTTAGAAGCCAAACTCTACCATCTGATAACCACTTCTGACATACTTCTTCCTACCTTCTCTCATCTAAAGGGTGCCTGCAAATGTTGGCCCCTCAATAATTAAAAGCTCAATTTGCCACGTTTAACCCAAATACTGTTTAATTCCAAAGAATAAAAGACCTTCAATTTACTTTGAGTTTAAGGGAAAATTGAGTGTTTTTAAAATTATCGTTGTTGTTTTTAACAACTATAGGGCAAAAGGTATAGATAAGCAAAATATTCATTCATTTTCTTTGATCGTCACTTGCTTGCAAATATTCCGAAGATTAGAATAACATAGAGATTATCAATTAGAAGTTCTCTGAATAATTTTCATCAACTGACTTTTTCCATACCATATCACAAGTGAATAATATCAGACATTATGTCTTCTTTTTTTTTTTTTGAGGAAGATTAGCCCTGAGCTAACATCTTCTGCCAATCCTCCTCTTTTTGCTGAGGAAGACTGGCACTGAGCTAACATCCATGCCCATTTTCCTCTACTTTCTATGTGGGAGGCCTTCCACAGAATGGTGTGCCAAGCAGTGCCATGTCTGCATCCAGGATCGGAACTGGGGAACCCTGGGCCGCCAAGGGCGTGCGAACTTAACCACTGTTCCACCGGGCCAGCCCCAGACATTATGTCTCTTAATATTCATGTGTAGAAACTGCCAGTGCTAACTTTTGAGAAACAAAGCACACTAGAAACAGTAAGAAACACTAAGGGAGCAAGAGCCAGATGCATTGGTAAGAGTGACTGACAGTATATAAAGGACAGCTTTTAAGAATGAAATGAGAAAAAAAATGCATTTCAGAGTACCTAAGTGAATGTATCATGGCTAATTGTGTGAACATGAAGAAAAAAATACTTAAATTTTCTTTTTTAGGCTTCGTCTTTTGCATTCGTAAAATAGGATATCTAAAGTATTACAATGTCCCTTCCAGTGATGGAGGTGGCAGTATTTACTCCAGACAGCAGAATATAATCTAAGATGTGTGGACATTGTAACTTTGAGTTTGGACTTTCTAAATGGGTGTTTTGTTCTTGATCTATTGGACCAATAATGAATGTTAACCAATGAAGGGCCTACTTTTTGTTTTGTTCTTTAGTATAAGGGACTAAAATTATATCAAGGTCTGGTTTAGAAAGCTAAACATTAAAAAATGGGATAGTATATTAGAAAATAATTAGATTGATAGTAATTCAAGTATTGCTATGAGAATTCTCAGAATATCTGACCCTGGTCACCGCCTCAGTACCTGTATATGTGTCTTTATTTCAGGATCTTAGAGGAACTTAACTAAAACGAAGATTGGTGGGCTGCAGCCATTACACAGGGTTGTATAATTGAAATAACTCATGAGACTCCATGCTGTAGACTCTTATAAGGCTTTACTAAAGCAGAAGATACAAGAAGAGCAGGATAAATAAAACATAAGCCAACATCAAAGAGGTCCAAGAATTCAGCTGCAGCTGCCAAGAATTCTTCTGTTACACAGGACATGTTTCATCTTTGGATCATGAACCACCAAGACATATAAAATATCTTGGACTCTGGGAACCCACGGGCTCATCAGAGGAGGATCTTTTATACATCTCTGATCACATAGTCCACACGAGGCTGCTAGACCAGGATCAATAGCAGAAACCAAGAGAATATAACAGAAACCTGGTGCAAACTGTCAATTTGTACATTTTCCATAAACAGTGCTGATAAATTGGTATAGGTTATCTCCTTGTCTGTTTTGGACCCTGGAATATATTGACCACTAGCTGGTGATTCAGCTTTGGCCAAGGATCAGTCAGCACCATGGCTCCAAGCATCCCTGAAGAGAAAGACAAGATTTCAACACACCAGCTGAGATTAATCCTGTAGTTACAGATAGACAAATCCTGAGAACATTTTGGTAACCTGACATCTCTCAAGGTGAGGGATGTAGGCCATATCCACCCAAGGTTCTCAGGTAGAGTGTTTTGATGTCATCTCGTCTGGGAGTTTTATCTCTGTTATTGTAAATAAGCCATAACTTCAGCATCCCTTATAATTAAATCAAATATTATACATTTTCTAGATTATAAATGTCCAAGAGAATAGAGAACATTTACTCTTCTTTTTTCCCAATCTTCACTTGTTTGTGAAATTGTGCTATAACTGACCTAAGATGGCATGCTTCAATATTTCACAGAGGTATCATAAGAAAATAGTTGGTAAATAAAATGGCAAAATGCTGGATCTCTACAACTATTTTAAATACAAAACAATATTTGTAAAGTGAAAGGACAAACTTGAAAACTTCTGTATGTTTACTGAAATCCTAAACCTGAATTACTGTCATGATGGGATAATAATATCAATGAACATGCAAAAGACTGGTACTAATTACATAGAGAAACAAGGATTAGTCCAGGAATTCTTGATAAGAAAGCAGAATGGGTTACACTCCTAATCATTGTTTTTTTACCATTATTATAGAGAATTTAAAGGTCATATGAGATAAGGTAGATATTTAAAACAAGTATTGCTTCTCACATAATACATTTATAATAAATGATAACTATTATTGTAATATAGGAGATAAAAATTCAAATTTGAGAATATATTCTTGGATTGGGAATACAGAAATCAAGTCTCTATGCAAAGATGTTTTATAGCATTTTAAGTCATAAACTGTGTATACAAACAAAAAGAACAACAAAAAAGAAAGATTTAAGCCTTGAGAAGCCTTCAATGAGGTGAGGGGACAAAAACTGAGAAACAGTTCATTGTAGAAGTTAAAGAGCTAAAAAATGATCAGGAGTTTGAAATTACACAGAAGTTAAAGGAAGGTATTTTCATGAATGACAGAGGAATCCACAAGTTCAAATCTGACCAGGAATCACAGAAAACCAGGATGTTCTATTACTTAGAATTTATTCAGCTATTGGTGATTTTCTTTTCAACCCAAGAAATCACACTAAAAAGATATATTATTGTATTATACACTATCTTCAGTGAAAATAACTAAACATTTAATAATGATTTAAAATTGTAGTTGCGTATGCATAAATATAGACAAATAGTTCAGTCATGTGATATTTTGTCCATTAAATTTCTACTTATTAACTGTCTGCCTTGGTATTTTCATATCATATGCTTGTGTTATACTCTTTTTTATTTACTGAACTCAAAGAGCTATAGCATGCTTATTAGGAGCAAAATAGTCTACCTATATACATCCTTGGCATTATCTTTCTCCAGAAACTCGTATGTAATTATAATTACTGGGGAATTTTTCCTCTCAAATAGGGAGTAAGTTCCAATTTTCTTTTCTGAATGTAATATTCTTAAATATAGCTGAATGTTTTGTGGTCATATAGAATATCCTAGTAAAAGCGTTGCTAGATATAAGTACTCAAACTTAATTTTACTTCATGCATTATGAATGCCATCTTCTTAAAACAGTGATTCTCAAACTTTAGCATGTGTTACAAAAACATAGAGGACTTAAAAAAATAACTGCTGAGTCTTCACTCCAGAGTTTCCACTTCAGTAAATTTGAGACAAAGCCTGAGAATTTACATTTCTAAGAATCCCCTAATTGATGCAGGTGATAGAGGTGATGCTGGAGTTGGGCTCATTGCCTTAGAATAATAATGTACATCTATTTCTTTCTCATGGTTCTGGAATATGAGAGAACAGTAAAATTAACTTTTTGCCTTTAGCAAAACATGTGTTAGAAGATCCATTTTGAACAAAATATTAAGGCATTTTCCTATCATGTAGTGGAAAACTTTAGGTGCAATCAACATTGCCAGCTGTTGAAAATAAATTCATTCGGCTGCCCATGTTCATAGAAAGAAGTCTTTCCTGGAAATATGATTGCTAAGACATGTAGAAATGAATTACAGTTGCCTAATTATATCAATTTTCTGAAATTAAAGTAAAAGTCTCACATAAGTAGCAGACGAATACAAGTTGTTTTGATTTAAGAACAAAATATAAGTCTCTTACTTAAAAAGAAAGGAAAAGTATGTCAGATCAATCAAGTTTAGACAATTCCACGACACGTTAGCTTACTAAATATTTTAAAATTGCATTGTTTTGCATTTGTTGATGTGATTGGACATTTAGAAAATTTACATGTGCTTTCAGAAATTTTGAAAATATAGTTTTACAAATATACTTCATACACATTAGCATTAACCATACATCAAAAATTTTATTTCATAGCTATAGAACGTAAAGCAGATATCTTATCCTTAAATCCCTAAGTTCTTCAAACATTAAATAACAGAAGGTATATTGTGACATTTTAAGACATCAATTGTACGTAGAATTTCAAATATGTTTACATATATATGAGCAGTCCTGAAAAACGGACGTAATGATTCCAACGAGATTAATATGTATTTTTCATCCATGGCAATAAAATTATTGCTTTGAAAGTTTAATGCACAATTCCATGATATGCTTTGGATGAGGAAGTGACTGAAGAAGGTAAGAACTGAGGAATTAATATCTGAGAACGTAGACTCTAATTACATGTGAGAAAGTTCTTTGTATTGTTTTTATGTTAAATGTAATTCTGTCAGAAATGTGATTACATATGTTCATTTCAACATATAATGTAGCTATTGGACAACATCATTGATCTAAAATTCATCAGAAGCGTGAATCATGAACTCCAGTTACTTTCCTCATAGCATAACACATCAACGTTGTATCAGTATCTGTGGGAGCAGAAACAATAGTCCCTGACAACATGCTCTATTCTTGGGATTACTGGTTTCAGTGCTAGAGATGCACATAATTATGATCGTTTGAGAAACTGTATCTGAATTAAATATCTTTACATTAACTGAGATTTCTCTTGATAATGGGAGGAAGCATTTATATAAATCTCTTCATAAGATTGTTGCACATTTCTGTCTTCTTTTTATCAAAAATTAAACTAAGAGAAGATAAAACATATTTTTATTATTCTCCAAGATTATGGGTTATTAAGTAAAACAAAATTAAGCACATGTAGACAAGTGTTACTGAACTTGGCAGACTCTACCTGTTCCATTTAAATAAAGAAAACACTTTGAACTAGTATATTATTTTCATGATAACCACTTTGACAAGTATTGGGACTTATTCTATGAGGGAAAATGCGTCATTTTGTGTAGGTGATTATTTTGTTTTGTTTCCTAGATGGACAGAAGAGAAGAAAAATAATACATACTGCGTAGTTATTATGTGGCAGGGATTCTGCAGTCTTCTAAAGAGACCAGGTATTCTTAATTTTAGTCTGTATATTCGCAAATGTAATTCACAATGAGCATCTGGGGAACTGTGAACGACATGTTGAGAAACTGAGACAGAGTGACCTGTTTACAAGCTTCATTAGCGCTTCAGCCAGCATTTCTTTTTAAATAATGAAATAACCCTTACCAATAAAATATTTTATAAACTGTATTTATTTTTCGTAAAATATTTTGATGGAAATAAATAATTTTACATTTTTCTAAGACCCATTTGGGATAGATCCCAAATTTAGGGTTAATGATACAGAGAATTTTGCTTCACACAGCAAGACTCTTTATTTTTAAGTTTAGGCATTAGTTTTCTCTTATTTATCTATTATTGTTTTTACAATAATAATGCTTTGGCAGCCCAGGGTTCACAGGTTCGGATCCCGGGTGCAGAACTACACCACTTATCAAGCCATGCTGTGGCAACAACGTACATACATAAATGGAGAAAGATGGACACAGACATTAGCTCAGGGTCACTCTTCCTCAAGCAAAAAAAAAAAATAGGAAGATTGACAACAGGTGTTAGCTCAGGCCCAATTTTCCTCATCAAAAAACCAGAAAAACACCATTGCTACTGTTAGATAAATGTGTTTCTATGTAAAATAAAGGCAACATTTTCACATGTATCCTAAAATTATCTTCAAATGATAGCTTTAAATACTTTGATATCAATAGGTCTTTTAAGAAGACAATTTACTGTTTTAAAGTTGCCTTGATTAGCAAAGCTCAGTGAATGGTATAAGAGTTCCAGGTAAAATGAATATAAGTCCATCAGTTGCTTCCAATAGAACTTCAGAAGTAATGTTCTGTATGATTTCTTAGAGATTGAATCAAGAATTGAGGATACAATCCTGAACCAAATATTAGCAAATTGAATCCAACAATGTACAAAAGAGAATTATACACCACAGTTAAGTGGGATTTCTCACAGGTATGCAAGACTGATTCAACATTTGAAAATCAATTAATGTAATACATCACATCAGCAAACTAAAAACAAAAACACATGATCATATCAATAGATGCAGAAAAGGCATTAGAAAAAATCTGACACCCATTCATGATAAAAATTCTTGGTAAACTAGGAATAGAGTGAAAGTTCCTCAAATTGATAAAAGATATCTACAGTTAACATCATAACTAACAGGGATAAATATGTCTCTTTCTAACTAAGTTCAGGTACAAGGAAAGGATGTCCTCTTTTACCACTTCTTTTCAATGTTATACTTGAAGTTCTAGCTAATGCAATAAGATAAGGAAAGGAAAAGAAGATATACAGATTGGGAAAAAGACATAAAACTGTCTTTGTTAACAGAGGACATGATCATCTATGTAGAAAACCGAAAAAACGGGCAAAGAAAAAAAATCATGGAACTAGTATGCAATTATCGTAAAGTACAGGATACAAATTTAAAATACAAAAGTCAATTTCCTTCCTATATACCAGCAATGAACAAATGGAATTTGAAATTAAAAATACAATACTAATGCTGTTTACATTAGCACCCTCAAAAGAGAAATGCTTAGATATAAATACTTATAAGATCTATATGAGAAAAACTACTATACGCAGATGAACAAAATCAAAGAACTAAATAAATAGATATTTCACATTCATGGAAAACTCAATATTGTCAAGATGTCTGTTCTGTCCAAGCTAATCTATAAATTCAATACAGTCTCCATCAGAAATCCAGCAAGTCATTTTGTAGATATAAACAAACTTACTCTAATGTTTGTAGAAAGAAGCAAAAGACTCAGAATAGCCAACACAACATTGAAGGAGAAGAGCAAAGTTGGAAGACTAATGCAACCCAACTTCAAAACTTACCATAAAGCTGTAATAATCAGTATAGTGTGATACTGGTAAAAGAATAGACAACTAGATCAATGGAACAGAACAGAGAACGCAGATATAGATCCACATAAACAAAGTCAACTGATATTTGACAAAGGAGCCAAGGCAATACAATGGGGTAAAGATATTCTTTTGAGCAATTGGTGCTGGAAAAATTGGACACCCACATGCAAAAAAACAAGTGTAGACACAGACCTTTCACTCTTCACAAAAATTAACTCAAAGTGGATCACACACCTAGATATAAAAGACCAAACTATAAATCTCCTAGAAGATATGTAGGAGAAAACCTAGATGACCTTGGTTATGGTGATAACTTTTTAGATACAGCACCAAAGGCATGATCCAGGAAAGAAATAACTGATAAGCTGACATTCATTAAAATTAAAAGTTTCTGCCCTGTGAGAGAAAAGTTCAAGAAAATCAGAAGAAAAGCCAAGACCTGGAGAAAACATTTCTAAAAGACACATCTGCTAAAGGACTGTTATACAAAATATAAAAAGAATTCTTAACAATAAGGAAAAACTTAACAAAAAGAAAAGAAAATGTGACTTAAAATGTGCCAAAGACTTTAACAGATGCATCACCCATAAAGACATACAGATGGCAAATAAGCATGTGAAAAGTTCTGCGTCACATGTCATCAGGGAAATGTAAATGACAACAACAAGATAGCACTACACATCTATTAGAATACCCCAAATTCAGAACAGTGACAATAACAAATGCTGGCAAGGATATGAAGCAACAAGAATTCTCATTCACTGCTGGTGGGAATGCAAAATAGTACAGTCACTTTGGAAGACGGTTTGACAGTTTCTTACCAAACTACACATACTCTTAAGATACGATTCAGCAATCATGCTCCTTGGTATTTACCCAAAGGATGTGAAAAATTGTATCCACACAAAAACCTGCACATGGATGTTTAGAAGCTTTATTCATAATTGCCAAATCTTGGAAGCAATCAAGATGTCCCTGCAGGTGAATGTCTAGGAGGTGAGTGGATAAACTGTGGTACACACAGACAGCGGATTCAGCACTAAAAGTAAATGAATTATCAAGCCATGAAAAGATATGGAGCAACCTTAAACACCTATTTCTAGGTGAAATAAGCCAATCTGAAAAGGCTATATACTGTATTGTTCCAACTCTATTCTGTAAAATCAAAACTATGGAGACAGAAAAAAAGATCAGTGCTTCACAGTGGTTGAGGTTCTAAAAGGGAGGGATAAATAGATGGAGCACAGAGGATTTTTAGGGCAGTGAAAACACTCTGTGTGATTCTATAATGGTGGATTCTTGTCATTATTGTTTTGTCCAAACCTGTAGAATGTAAAACATCAAGAGTGAACCAAAATTTAAGCTATGAACTTTGAGTGATTCTGATGTGTCAATGTAGGTTCATCAATTGTAACAAATGTACCATTCTGGTGGGAGATATTGATAATGGGGGAGGCTATGCATGTGTGGGAGGAGGGGTATATGGGAAATCTTTATACCTTCTATCTATTTTGCTGTGAACTAAAGCTGCTCTACAAAAATAAAGTATTAAAAAAAGGAATTGAGGATGTATTCTATGTGCTTCTCCGTAGAATCCTGCCCAATGTTGCAGAAAGAGTAGGTAAGTTATTAAGATTTATCAATTATATACTCTGTACAGAAGATTTTGTTCCCATTTAGTAAATATTAATTAATTCTAATGCTGACATAAAGCAAGGCTTGTTAATTGTACCATTCATTTAATTATGTTTTCCCCTTATGACAATATTGTTTCTAAAGAGAAACCCCTTTAGATTACTGAAATTGGGAAACATAGATAATGCCTGATTTTTAATTACTGATAAGATTTTTTCCCCTTTCTCTATGCAGAGTCTATGATTCTTAAGGAATTATCTAACGGATGTGGGGAGATACACGTGGTTTTAAAATAACTTTCTACTGTATATGTCAATAAATGCAACTAACATATATTTTGCTTAAGGTCTCTTGCATCATGGTTTTAGAAATGGCTGGTCTTATTTCCTCTGCCTCGCAACATAAAACAAGGACAAGAAGGTGCATGAAAAGTTATAAAAAGCCACAAAATATCACAGCTAATTGTCAATCAAGACCAAACAGGAGGAATTATCTCCATCAATAAAAGCAAAATATCCAAAACAAACATCACTTAAATGGAAGTACGATTCTTTTCCCATTCTTTTGAGAATGTCATTTCTTTAACTCTGCCAAAATGTAGGGGTAAAATATGTGTAGACAAAAGACATATAAATAAAATTAAACTGTATGGAAAAAATTTTCTTCTTAGACAGACTTATTCTTATATGACATTCCGATGTATAGCTCTGGTGTCACACAGTAGCTTTTATTACAGAGAATAACATATAAGTTGTCATTATCTTTTTCACATTGAGGAGTGTTATATTCCAAAAATATAAAAAAATTAGAATGATGTCTAATCCTTTTAATTTATTTGTTTCTAATGTCACCTAATTTCCCAATCCACATAATGTATATTTATTTAAGAAACGTTTTTTCACTTAAGAGAAAATAATGCTTATGTAACTAAATTCAGAGAAAGATAAAACTCTGCCCTAGCCTTAGAACATCATATGAGTGATGCTATGTAGCAATTTTTATTTATGAATAGATATATTTTCGAACTACTAAGCAAAATGAAGAAGTGCGAACAGTAAGTTATGTGTGTTTCCTCTGATATTCACAGGTCATCCATATCTGTGTCATTTGATAGAATAGTGCATAAGAAAAGGTAACAGAGTGTAGCCTAGTTTATGTATCTCTGGAAAAAGGAACAAATCAGAAGAAAGCATGCCTCAAACTTAAGCCTCAAACCTAAGTTTTATTGGGTCTAAGAGGCAAGCTGACAGGCAGAATTTCCTGCCTCAGAGCTCACTGATGGAAAACATGTGCAGGAGAGAATTCAAATCAAACTTCAACAGTGCCTAGAGTATGGGAGAAATAATTTCAAATATCTAATTGAAGTCAAAGAATGCAATCAAATCATGCACATCATAATCTACTTCACTGAGCAGAAATGATTTGTGAAACAAATATCAAAGGATGCCAAATCACATAATAAAATTATTTTGTGAAAGCTAGTAAATAGAAACTAAGCAAATTAAAAATAAGAACATCCCAATGATCACAGCAATATTTTGAATGTAGATATGCAAATCTACACCTGATATGACCCAGCGAAAGAGAATATTTCATTTGCTTAATGAGATTTTATATTCCTTTTTTCAATGCAGTAAATTACATTATCATTTTAGTAGTGTTGTCCATTTGTCAAGATTATCTCTGGTTCTATAAATAAATTTATTTTTCTAATTGCTTTCTTATCATATTTACTTTTTTTGCTTTTACAGCTCTATGTTTTTCTGATCACAGTCACTCACTAAATACTGTGTAGTTGCCTATGACAAAGTGAGAAACATGAACAGGACCACTCAGGTATTTGAAGAAGCCATTCTAAACCCCTTCTGAGAGAACTAGCATATTCTCAGGTAAAAGGTTTACTAGAGCCATAAGAAAGTAGTGGAATTCTAAAGTAGGTCAATGTATGGTTGAATGGGGGAGGAAGTAATTTGGAAACTAATAATGATGCAGGCTGGTCCTACAAACTTAGCTGAGTAGCATCATTCATAGTGCCATATGGGATTTGGTGCATAATTTGACACACTCAGGGAATAGAATGGGTTGAATTTGACATGTAGTCCACCTGCAGTCCTAAGCAATCAGTTCACTCACAAATTGATCCAGTTTTTATTTGGAAATAAAGGTATCAAATCCCGCCTTTGTGGGAGGACAGTGACAAGGGTGCAGACAGATTATAGAGTTACAATTAAGTTATCTGACTATCCACTCAGCGATCAAAAGTCACAGGAGTTATGGTGCGATGGCATTGACAATAAAGAAGAACTGTGGTTCTTCAGATTTGTTAAAAGGCAAGCAATATGGGAACATGGAAATACAGTGGTGATATGTTTTCCACTGCAGAACACCCATGACAAAGGCATAATTATTGTAGTTTCAGTTTAAATGTAACACATTGTCCCTCACTGGCTGATATATAGCCTAAAGACTTCTGGTTACACATGTATTTCAGAAAAAAAATTTTCTGTAATTATGTTTCTCAGAGTACAGAATTTGTTTTCTGCCAAGATTGTGATTGAGCTGGATGATGCTGACACAGTCCACATACATGGAATTCTATTTGACTATAGAGATCAGCTAGAGTTGTATTGAGAGGTGAAGTAGAAATCTCTGGTCCAGCACTATGCGATGCAACCATATGAATGAGAGAGTTGTTCTACGTCTGTGCTATGCGTTACAATAGCCACAAGGCACATGCTGCTATTGAGAACTTGAAATGTGGCTAGTTTGATGGAACTAAATTTTTAATGGAATTTAAGTTAACTTTAATTTTAAATGGCCATATATATGGCTAGTGGCTACTTCTTTGTACAGAATAGCTCTAGACCATAAAGTTAAAACAACCAGAAATGAGCAACTTATCAAACGTGGAATTAAAAGACAACAGTTTAGTGGGGACTTTGTTTAATTATATTATATATATATAGAATTGTCCTAACCATCATAAGTTCAAAGTTGGATATTCAGGTGTTATTCTAGGAGTTCATAAATTCAATCAGAAGCCTAAGTGCTTCTTATCTTTGGCTCTACAATCTTTAGGGTGTCCAAGTGTGGCTCTTGATAGACACATTCTGTTTTCAGAAACTCCAAGAATCAAATCTTCATTCAAAACATCTCAGGAGGAAAGGAAAGAATGGAATTCTCGCATATTTCAGTTTTTATATTAGAAAGGAAAACTTCCCCTAGAAGATGCGCCCACACACTTCATTTACGTTTTGTTTTCACAGTCCACCTGGGCAGAACTGGCAGCAGAGGTTAAAGGGAATGTTAATATCTGACCTTCTCAGACTTAATCGTGGGAGAAAGGCTCATGCAACAGGGAAAAAGAGGAAGAAATGTTGAGTAGAACACCAACAGTGCCTTCTAGACATACTATTACCCTGAAGAAAACCTCATCTGGGTACGGGAAACGAAAAAAGAAGAAAGAATGCAATATAGTATATGCTTCAGTAGAAAACAGAAATGTACTGTGGGCCTCTAGAGGTAGGCAATGGTGAAAGATGACTTTTTAGTATTTGAGAAAAGGATTTAAAAGGGTGCAGAGTATGGCTCATTTAGTCTGAGACATATGGTGTGTAGTAAGGAATAGAAAGATTTGAACCTGGAGTGCTTGCTAAGAGTTCGATGATCTGGAGCATGTAAGTCAGGATAAAGATTTGCACATCAAATCAGAAATGGTGGGGAAGTGCTGAGCAGCTTTCAGTGGAGAATGTTATTACTAGATTATTTACTGATTGCCATAATATTTAGTGTGTACCAAGAGGTAGAGTATGGCAGAGACTTCCCACGTTCACGAATACCACTAACCCTATGACACCCCATCCTCCTTCTCAACTTTATTTTACTCCATAGCAATTATTACCTCATAATATATATTGAGCCATATGCAACATGCTTAAAGCCCTCTTGCCAAAATCTCCCTGGCTGTTTATTTTACTATACTCTCCCTCACTTACTCTGCTCAAGCCACCTGCTCTCCTTTATGATTACTGCACATGCCCATCATCTCCCTTCTTGGAGCATTCGCAATTGCCGTCCGTTCTGTTTGAAATGCTCTTTCCACGGATATTACATGACTTAATCCTTTGTAGGTATTTACCAATTTTGGCCTCAGAGAAAACCTCTCTCAACAACATGTATAATGTCACAGCCACCAACCTCCCTAAACAAGCAAATCCTACATACGTTTCTAGATTGCTTTTACATAGCAATATTTCTCATTGAATGCATATACTTTGATTAATATTTTAGGTTTTGTACTAAGCGAAAATTCTCTACGTGCATGGATTTTGTCTGTTTTGCTCACCGCTGTCTATCCATGTTAAGCACATAGTAAGTTCCCTATAAATAATACTTGAAAGAATACATCCTTATTTCATAATAATTGTATGCCTGTAACTATTTCTCTCTTACTAATAAGATCTTTCAGATAGGGATGTTATGTTATTTGTTTATTCTAGACTTACAATTTTCTGTTATGTAAGACACAAATAATTGTTTAATGTGCAAGTCGTATTGGCAGACTCTGCAAACTAGTAATGTATGCCATTATACATGGCTCAGCTCTGAGCATCACTTGGCTCTAATAAGATTGACTTCAAAAGCTATTAACCAATATTTAAAAATAAGTATATTTGAATTTAAACTCCATGTATTAAGTTGTAAAACTGGGCCTCCTTTCTCTCATGGTAATAATCAGTTAATGTCAATTATTAGTTGCCTAAATTAGAAAGGGCATATGCCCAATAGTTAAAAATAGCCCCACCAACTTATATTATCCATTTATATTCTTTGACTTGCTTTCTTGATACTTTAGTTTGTAACCTCTGACACAATTAATGGAAACTTGAGAGGAATGTAAAAACATCCCTTTCACCAAATATTAGAATCTCTTTAGAGAAATTGGTTTTAATTACTTCCATTTTAAAATGAAATATAACTATTTATTGGTAGAAGAACTATACTCTTACTGTATTAATGTGCATATTTTGATAATACTTATAATTATTTTCTGTTTGTCAATTCAATATATTGGCTAATTCAATACATTAATTAACTTCAGCTCTCTAAATTAATTAAATCTAAAACATCACAAAGAGTCCTGTTGTCTTTAATTAATGAATGGCCTTAAGAAAACCTGGGCAGGAAACATAGGAGCATACAAACAGGATTGCGAGGCTGGAAAGCATGAACAGAGGTTGATCAACTTGAAATATTCCTCAGGATTGGTACTTTTTCAACACATTTTAGGAGAATATAATGCTATGACAGTTGTTCAGAGTAAGCAGAAAATAAATCAGAAGGGATTTGAACGTGTGACTGCGCTACAGTAACAAGGTATTTATATGTTTGTTCACCCAATGGATCTGAAGGGAAGCCAGCCATTTTCCTGGCTACAATGCACATTCAGTCTCTTTGTATCAAAACTTTCTAAGACCTTGTCTATACCTGCAGAAAGATAGAAACATGCAAAGAAGTGATTGAAATTTTACTGTGCATCTGTGTGTTTAGGAATACACACAATGTTTGAACGTCATTGATGACATTGATCTAGTGAAGAGCGTAAAAGAGTAATTCAGAAGAGATGGCTATATTTATAATGTCAAATGTCTTTGCGAAGGCAAAAGTAGATGATTTAAAGCTTGTGAATGAGGATAGCCTCTCTCTCCAGTGAAGAGATACAGGAAGGACGACAGAGGATGTGGGAGAGATCCGGCGTTCAGATACATTTGGTATAGTGACCATGAGGTCATCGCAACTATGTTTGTATCTATTATCAATAACTATGTAAGTACTTATTGTGATATGGATATTTTAGAGAAATATAAGGTAATATCATCCACTCAGAGTGAGAAGTGGGAGAAAGTATTGGAGGTTTGTGGGGAAAAGAGCATGTAAAAATAGATACTAGAAAATAGATAGACTAGTAGAGTGTAGGAGAACACACATCACAGTGAAGGACAATAGGATTGCTGGGCAGTGCTGAGTTACTATTTGAGATTTTGGTGGTGAATTAGAGGAGATCTCTCAACATGAATGTGTGATTTTCCCCAGTTACCAGTAGGTGTGCAGGTGCTGGTGCAGACTAGGCTAACTTTAATATTAATAGTCACTAATTATTATTGTATTAACTGTTGTACTAAATACGTCAAATACATAAACTCATTTACAACAAGAACGTGCTCAGATAGGTATGATAATCAATCCAATATTACTCATGAGATTGAACTCATAAAAATATTTGGGTTTATCTGGAGTGAGAGATGGAGTGAGGTAGAAGCAAGACATGAAGAGTGTGAAGACTGAAGTGGTTCCTAGAGCAAGTGAATGGTAGAATATAGAAAGGAGAGAACGGGATACTTCAGATCTCGATATCAGATGTAGCACAGTTATTAAGAAGGTTTTTTCCCTTCAAACAAGTGGCTAATGTGAAATACTGAAAAGATATTTGGAGATGAGCCAGTCAAAGAACTGTAAAACCAGGAATAGAAGGAAAAGAAAGGAAAATAGTGGGAAAGGAGCCATAATCTTCACTCCATACCACATAAAGAAAGGGAAATATTGGGAAAAGAGGGGTGATCTTCCATGAACATGAAGGGATAACTGAGAAATCATCCCTGAGTGTTGCAAGTCAAGTTTCTAATTTATTTAAATTTTGAATCATTCATCAAATAGGCTATATTCAAAATGAAATGTTTTAAAACCTCTCAGTAGCTTTGGAGATTCCTTCAAAATTGGTTTAGTTAATTAAATATGGTAGCGTTTTATGTGAATACCATGAGGCATGTTGATCATGACAATGTATTTGAATGCAGCTGTCTAGTTATCTGTCAGAGTTATGGTTCTCTGGTTGAGGATAACATAAAGCATGATAAAAGTACTGACAAGTTATGTGGAAGTTTCTTGAATTGAAGGGAAGCTTGAAAATTCTTTTCAGAAAAAAATAGAACCCATGGAGTAACACATGATTTTAGTCATAGAAATAATTAATCGGTTTTGCCTACATGCATCCACTGAATCGAAGATGTTTCCAATTTTGTTTAGTTTCTCCTCACTTCTGTCAGGATTAATCATTTTAAAATTTACTGGCCCAATAGTTGGGTAAGCCATGATAGTGAGAGGAAGAACCTGGTGAAAGGAGCCACCAAGAGCCTGGTAAGTCTAATGCTTCAATAATAAACAGCTTTAAAATCTCAATGGCTTAATATAACAAAAGCAAAAACATATGTCTCTATGATATGTCCAAAGAGCGTTGGCAATGGGGATGTGCTCATTGTATTCACTCAGGAGCCAGGTTCACAGAAGATTCACCGTCTTGAATAACACTGTGATTACAATATACTACTTCCAGGTTAGCTTTGGCAGATAAAGAGAGTATGGGAAATTTTGTACTGGTGCATAATTTTATTTGCAAAGAAATACTGCATGTTCCACTTACTTATATTTCATTGGGTAAATCCTCGCATAGTCTTGCTTAACATCAAAGAGAACATTTTCCTGGTAGGAAAGGTCTTACTGAGCACCAGTAATGTCTACCAAAGATTCCTATATCTTTTAAGGTGACCAAATGGAGTGAATTGCTGTGCTTTCAGAAAGAGAACATGGATGCTGAGAAACAACTATTTACTATAAAAATATTATGAAAATTGAGATTCAGACTTAATATGTGATTGATACATAGAGCACATGTTTTATATCCATTTTATAGAGGTGACCATATAAAGAAAAATAAACTAATTTGCCCAAGATCATGAATCTTGGTATAAACCATGCCTTCTTGGAATACTTTTACTGCTCCTGGTTAAATAAAGTTTTTTTAATCCTTAAAGTTCAAGGTCAGTGGTACAAATTCTATGTAGCATTTTGCAAACTCCTTGGTTGTAATCTGTTCTCTGATCTTATGCCATTTCCACATACATCAACTCTAGCATTTGGCACTTATAACGTGATTGGCTACTATTCCTCATTGTCTTCTAAGACGTAATAAAAAGTGCCTAAAAATTACTGGAATGAATATTGAGAGCAGAGCATATATATTTAATAAAAAAATGATAAGTACATTATCAGTCTTTCAATTTCAGGACTTGTCAAATGCCTCTGGAATGTAATTTTTTTGGACTTCTGTTAGAACTAATCCAATTTTACTCATTTATATAACTGCAAGTAGACACAAACTTCTCAGATGATATTTATGTCATTTCCTATATATATACTAGAATATATTTCATTTACTGGTATTTTAATTTAAGGATAAGTGGTTCAAAGACTTAAAGATGTATCCTTACTTTTTTATTTTAAACAAACAAATGAAAACTAGTGAAGCTTGAGTAGATTTTCTACAACATGAGTAATATCCTTGTATTTATTTTCAAATTTTTCGTTTTCATTTTCATAAGTGTATATAAGGGTTATTAATCAACAAATAATTTATAGAAATCCATACATCTGTAAGTCTGATATAACAAGCAAAAAAATTGAAATCCCAGCAATAATAGACTGTTATTGCAAGAATAGTATACTTAAAATTCAAAATAGATTTTTATATCCATAGCTAAAGAATTCAATATTGTTCAAAAAATAATTATTTTCTATAAATGCTTGCCCAAGCTGTCATGTAAAACATTTGCCTGATCGACTTGAAGCTTGCTGTAGACCTCTGGGTATATTCAAGACCAAAAACGTATTGACCAACCATCAGCCAAATAGAACTCTCTCAGTTCTCCAAAACAACTCAAAAAGTTCCAAGTACTTTTTGCATTGTTTATCAAGTTTAAGTGAATATTTTCCTCAAATGCCACTTTATTTTCTTCATCACTAGAACATTTACCTAAACAAAAACATACTTACAAATCACTCGTATGCATATTTGGTTTATTTGTATCATTGAAACATAAATTATCATAATCTTACTTCTATATTCAGATCCGTAAAGAAATATGTAACAATAAGTGTTCCCTAATTTGAAAAAATCATAGAGAAATCTAAATTTCTAGAATAGATAAGTTAATGGCTAATGAAATTTTCTTGTGTATTTAAAAAGCTGTTTACAGATTACGTTAGTCTTCTCAGGCTGTTATAACAAACTACCAGAAAATAGGTGGCTTAAACAATAGAAATTTATTTTCTCACACTTCTGGAGACTAGAAGTCCAAAATTAAGGTGCCCGCAGGGATGGCATCTGATGAGAATGCTCTCTTAGGTTGCAGACAGTCATCTTCTCACTTTATAGTCACATGACCTCTTCTTTGTGTGTGCAGAGAGAGAGAGAGATTAAGAAAGAAAGAACAAGTGAGTGAGCTCTGGTGTCTCATAAGACACTAATCCCATCAGATCAGTACCTTACTCTTATGACTTCATTTAACTTCAGTTACTTTTTTACTCCAGATACAGCCCCACTGGTGGTTAGGTCTTCATCATATGAATGTCCCCATTGAGAGGGACACACACAGCCAGTCCATCACACAAATATTTAAAATTTGTAATGGTCCTGATAAAAAATGATAGTTATTCTAAAACACAATGTATTTTGAAAAGTAATTAGATAATAATGCTACATATGAAATTTTATTCCAATTAATAAATACTCTCTAATTTATAAATTTTGATTTAGATACAGTAAGAGTCTACATATGTAGTAAAAAGTGCCTATTTTGTTGTAGTAGTCAGATTAAAAATAACCACCTTATCCTTAGTGTGAAATTCTAGTCACATTTTTCTTTTTGAGGAAGATCCCATGAGCTAACATCCATGACCGTCTTCCTCCATTTTGCATGTGGGTCATTGCCACAGCATGGCTGATGAGTGGTATAGGTTGGCACCCAGGATGCTAACCCGTGAACCTGGGCTGCTAAAGTGGAACATGCCAAACTCAAACATTATGCCACAGGGCTGGCCCCCAGCTACATTTTTTTAAAAGCATTTTTAAATCTCTGTGATAAACATAGATGAAGATAAACCAAGCCATATTTGTGAAATGAAATTAAAATAGAAATATGAGCATATATGACCATATTTTAAACCATATACTTAAGGGTTTAAAGGTCATCTCAAAGTAGTTAAGTGGAATAAAACAGATTTTAAACATTTCCTTCAGAATAAGTAATTTTACATTAGCTAATAGTAGTTCTTGAGAGATCATTTCATAATTAAGAAGAATATCAAATTATTTAAAATGTGGATCAAATTACTGACTATCAACTCGATGTGGAAGGGGAAATTAGAATATAGTGGTTATTGAATACATATTTGCTTAATTAACAAAAGAATTATGGAACTTATATTTGTTTCAAAAGTTGTATGTAATGTTTGAAAGCAATGGCTATGGAAGATATTATGATTTACATAATAAATATGTTGAGAAGAAAAATGAGCATACCACCCCTACCCATATTGCACACCAAAATTGGTTGAGTTAATAGACAAGGAAAACAGAATGGGAGAGACAACAAATTATTTTACAGGAAAAAAGACTAGCACTACTTTCTGGAAGAAAAAGAAATATAGAAAAGAGAGGAAAAAGTCAAACATGATAGAGGTAAGAAAAGTGAAGAGAGAAGCAACGCAGGTTGGAAGTTGGAAGAGATGAGCGATCTGGATAGTCGCTGTGAGCCAATTAGATTTCTGAAAAATAGATGGATAATAAGGATTTTAATTGAGTTTCATTACATTTTCTGTGAAGTAATTCCTTTTTTCACCATCCAGAATATTGTTGTAGAGATATGTGTTTCAAATGAAATCTTATTTGCTGTTGGCACACGAGTATTTGCACCAATATATTTCATGGATACCATACTCAAAAGATTCTTTAAGTGATATCAAAGCATCCCAGGTTTATTTAGATTACGAGACAACAAAGCCAAAAATTTCAAGGTGATAGGGCATTGCTGGGTAGCAGAAAGAGGTGGGAAGCATAAAAGCTGGATAGAAACACAGAGAGTTTATAATTGGTAAGCCCAAAATAAACCAAGAAAAACATTATAAAGATGAAAATCCACTGCCCACACAACGTCTCCATCTCTCTCCCACTTTCTCCTGCCTTTGTTTTATTGATCTTGTAATACAAATTTAATTCCAACAACATCAGGGAGGACAGACTGCAGGCCTGTGCTGAACAAAGGAATGGACATTTCAGAAATTAATGGAGAGGTGACTAGAGGACGATCCCACCATGTTAACACTGCACAAGACCTTTGAAACTTCAGCAAATAGTAAGAGAATGGGAAGGAGGGAAACCCTAAGAATGTTTGAAGTTATAAATTTACATCATTTCAGTAGAGGGAGCATAAAAGTAAAATTAGTTTGAGTCATGGAAAACAATAATTTTTTCTTGCCGACGGTTTAAGGATTTAGATTATTATTTATTATACATTGCTAAGACTATGCTACAACCTGACTAAAACTGTAAAAATTTAACATTCATTTTGATGCAAGTGTTTTGACCTTGTGGAATAACTGATACTCAGAGAGGAGGTGTCTTCTCAAAAGTTATTGTTGATTTCAGCCATGTCTCTGAACTATGATGAGATGGAATTAAAAGAGTTCCATGGAGTAGCCTGGAGAAGGAAGAAAAAGTGGATGAATTAAGTATTTAAAACAGTTTCTCAACACTTCAAATTCTCTTGATTTTCTGGAGAATAACTAAGAAGAGAGCGAGAAGCAAGAGATTTTTCAAAACCTTATCTTTGGTTCTCTTTATTCTACTAGCAGGAACTAAGCACTCTTAGCTAGGGAACACAGAGAATTATAACATACAATTTAAAACTGCTGCTATAGAGTCACAAAGTGCCAGTGTTTAAGCCAAGTTTAACCTAAGTATGTAGTTTATTTAACAAGCAAAATGTTAAATACATGAGAGAAAGAGCAAATGAAGAAGTACAATATAAAAATGTGAATGCTTTATGCAGAACAGGTATATCATGGTTTGTTCATTCCCTCAGTTATTCCCTTATCTTGCGTGGATCTAGTTCACTTGTTTCTTTTATATACCTGTCCATCAAAAACATTTTTGTCCACCCCACTTTGCGTGCTAATTTTCTTTTCCCCCAAACATTATCTTTGGATTAAGTGTCTTTCAATTGAGACTTTTAAAAGAGTATGAATCTGTCAACAATTTTGAAGGGTCTGAGATTCGAGTTTACTTGCATAATATGTAGTAGCACAGTTTCGCAGATGTTGAGAGAAGACACAAGACTACCGTGTCAGAGACAAAGAATTTCATTCCTCCCCGCAGATCAGGAAGCATGAGCTTTGTGTTTGCATCAGTTCCCCTTGCTCCCAAAGGTGAATGCTGCACACCCCGTAGATTGTGCCACAGCTGAGGAACCTCAAACTTGGGAAACCCTAAATCTTATGAAGGGGGTGCTAGCAAACTTCTCCAATATTAGCCATGGAGAAATACATTATCTTTATCCTCATAGTCAAGAAAAAAATCTGCCCTCTGCCCTGGAGAGAGATATTATGTCTGTCTTCCAAAGATGTTTGCTATACAAATTACTTGAACAAAAGTCAATGTCACTTAACAAGACTAACAGAAATGCCAGAGACACCAAGAGCTGTCATGGATTTGAGGGTGGCCAGTGGCACTTACAGAAATACTGGACTTCATAAAAAATCTAGAGATTGAACTTCCTAGATTTGTCAAGGGAATAGTTCTGAGAAAGCCTCTTAGAGTTTAGGAAAGTGTGAGCACTCCTGTTTTTCATTTGCTTATGCAAAATAAAGTCATATAATGGTACACTTATCCACTGAGGAAAACAGTATGTGTATTATGAAACTTAGGGTGATTGGGGGCATCTCATATAACCACCAAGTGTAAAAGGATAAGGTTATTCAGGAACCCCCTTTTTTGTGGGAAATAGTAGATGTCCAGATACTGGAAGAAGGACGGTTCTCTCTGAGGTGGGTCATAATTCCGATTCCAGTTGGGACCCAGCGGACATACACATTACCTCCAGGTATTATGTAAAAGATTGTCTGAATATGCAACAATCACCAGTGGCAGGAGAACTGCTACCTGCTCTTGTGTCTGAGATGAGTGGAGGTGCCTCTTACGAGATAAGGAACTTTTGTGGGAATTAGATCTCATGTGAGGAAGATGAATTTGTGAGTAATCAGAATCACCTACTTGACAACTGTGACGTCTGAGTAAAACAGCACTTGTAATGCAGGCATGTGAAAATTACTATTTAAGAGAGTCCAATTTGAAATAAACACTCAAGTCTCTGAAATTTGAAGAGGAGAGAAGTTTACCCAGAAATGAAATAAATTTGTAAGGACAATAGGAAGATTCTGATGGAGCCAAAAGTCAAGATATCCTACAAGTCCATTTATTTTTTAAATTTTTTGCATCTTCTTTCATTCCAACAACATTGATTTTGATAATTATTTGGGAAAACTGGCAACAAAAATTCTAAATCCCTCCTCTCTCTCCCAATCTATTTCTCTCTCTGTCCACGTATACACAAAAACACACATCCAAAAGCTAAAAGTGTGGAAATAGCCTCTCCATATAAGACATCAGAGCTGGTAATCGCAAGAACAAACAAAATTGAGAATTTTATCAAAGTAAAAATTGGAAAAAAATCTTTATAGTAAAAATAAAAAGATCTACCAAAATAAGATTTAAATAATGAGAAATAAAATTTGCAATGCTTTGAGAATACTGGGAAAGTGTGAGCTATAGACTGATATTCAGTGGGCTAATCATTCTTATACATGATACATTTACAAGTGCAAGCAGAATATCAATACTACAAAGAAAAAAGGTTAAAGAACATGGGTAGGTAATTCAAAAAATAAGAAAGTTAAATGTCCAATAAATATGAATACATTCAATCTCATTATTTATGCAAGAAATACAATTTGAGAACAATTTATCAAAGCAGCAAAGATAAAACGGCTTGACAAAGAACCTGCAATAGTGACTCCCTAGAATATCAAACAACCACTGGCGAGAGCTAATTTTTACAATTATTGTAGAGGTTATTTTTATAAAGTGAATCAATTTATCAGGAATGTTTTCTTTTTTTACTTCCTTTTCTCTCTTTTGTTTAGTGGAGTATATCAAGGGAACAGCTTTGTTTATAATAATGTTGTAAGATTAACACTTGGTGGTGTTTGGTGTTTGGTATTATAGGTGCTAGTTGCTTTATTACTATCTATTAAATTTTAAATGCTTCTTTCATATGATCTAAAATACTGAAGATGTTACCCGAGGAAATACAGATGGAAAGATATTTTAAGATAAAGCATATATTTTTATAATATCGCCTAATACACAAGGATGTTTATGGTTTAGAAACAATGTCCTTCAGTAAGTTATCATTTAGGCAAAACATAGTGATTTCATGTAATGGAAATTCGTGACATTAAAACTATGCACTTATTTTAATATATTGACACCAAATTCTGTGGTTGGTTTCAAGGTTATAATATTTTAAACACACAAAAGCACTGTGTGTGCGTGACATGAAACACTATATCTCCAAACGTCTTGGAAGAGAAATGCCCATGCACTAATGACTGAGTGGGAGTACAATAAAAGATCAAGCCATGGTGAGGCAAGAAACTTTCGAAGCACACATTTTGCTTTTTCAGATCCAGCATGACTCTTTCACCCTTCCCCTGACAAAGCTATCCCAATTACTTCCATTCTTACATAAGATATAATGCAATACAATTCTAAAAATTATTTTATGGAAGTATTTAGAAAAGTGCTTGAAGCATACCAATGAAAGTAAATAATTTAAAGTATAACATGTAAATATAATCCTATTTATGTGTTTGTATTCAGAAATATATAAAGATACTTTTGTCATTTAATCCTGGATGTCCAGAATATGTGGTCTTAAATATTATCATAAAACTCATAAGATGAGATATTGTTCACATTTATAGGTATTATTAAATTTGAATAAAACAGTATAAAATGAATAAAAGATCAAATGTCAACTAGTATCTGAATTAGGGAAAGCAATTAGCAAATTATTTCAACAGTGAATATTTATTCCGCTAATAGGGTTAAACATTTGTTTAAAGATGATGACCTGGTTTCATTAACATCATCACTGCATGTAAACAGTGTGATTATTTTCACAAATATTGTAGCATTACACACATTTTAAACCTCACAGTGGGACTCTGTAATCACGGCAGAAGGTCTTTCTAAAATGAACAGTATTTCTCTCCCAATAGAACCACAAATAGACAAATGAGGATACCATGAATAATCATAGCTTCCATAAAACAGCAGTAATGTTAATTTAGTATAGTTTAAGAATTGGATCTCTTGAGGAAATTTCTGAGAAATAACAAACAGGATTTGCCTGGAAGCCATTGCACAGTACAAAAAGGGAAATAAATATTTTGGTGTCAGAATAAGAAAGGCATCATTTGCCAATTTTTTAACCTAAGCATGCATTTCAGAAACTTTATTTGTTAACATGAAACATTTATTGAAATATAAAACTACATATTTTTTTGACTTTAGTAAAATGAGATTAGCACATAGATTTTTCATGGAAGCTTCAGTCTATGCAATATATATGTTTGAAGTAAATATAAATTGCAGTGGTTAGAATTTTGAAAAGAAAACAAGAAAATGATTTAAAGGACAAATTCTTCCTTTTCCTCATGCAATTGTTGTCTTTTAAATTTCCATGATGTTAAAGAGAATTCGCTTTTTGAGAAAACAGGTATTTAATTAAAATATACTTACATAAAAATAAAACTTTTCTAAGCAAGGATTCTTTCTTTTTCACTGTTGAATTTTTTTTTAGTGCAGGAACATTGGTTTATAACATTATATCAATTTCAAGTGTACATCATTATGTTTCAATTTCTGTGTAGATTACATCATATTCACCACCCGAAGAGTAATTATAATCCATCACCACGCACATGTGCCTAATCACTGCTTTTGCCCTCCTCCCTGCCGCTTTCCCTTCTGGTAATCACCAATCCAATCTCTGTCTCTATAGGTTTGTTTGTTGTTGTTATTTTTAATTTTTTATCTTTCTAATTGCAGTAATGTTGGATTATAACATTATATAGCTTTCAGATGTACATCGTAATATGTTTCAAATTCTGTGTGGATTACATCATGTTCACCACCCAAAAACTAATTATAGTCCATCTCCTTACATGTGAGCCTAATCACCCCTTTCGCTTTCCTCCCCCTCGCCCTATGGTAACCACCAATCCAATCGCCATTGCGCGTGTTTGTTTGTCGTTGTTTTTATCTTCTACTTATGAGTGAGATCCTAAGGTATTTGACTTTCTCCCTCTGACTTATTTCGCCTAGCATAATACTCTCAAGGTCAATCCATGTTGTCACAAACAGCAAGATTTCATCCTTTTTTATGCCTGAGTAGTATTCCATTGTGTATATATACCACATCTTGTTTTTCATTCATCCCTTGATGGGTACCTAGAATGCTTCCAAGTTTTGGATATTGTAAGTAATGCTGCAATGAACATAGGGGTACATGTATCTTTACACATTTGTGTTTCCATATTCTTTGGAAAATATCCAGCAGTGGAATAGTTGGATCATATGGTAGTTCTATTCTTAATTTTTTTGAGGAATCTCCCTACTGTTTTTCATAGTGGCTGTACCAGTTTGCAATACTACCAGGAGTATATGAGAGCTCCCTTTTTTCCACATCCTCTCCAACATGATATTTCTTGTCTTGTTAATTATAGCTATTCTGATGGGCATGAGGTGATATCTCATTGAATTTTTGCTTTGCATTTCCCTAATAATTAGTGATGTTGAACATCTTTTAATGTACCTGTTGGACATCTGTATGTCTTCTTTGAAAAAATACCCATTCTGATCTTTTGCCCATCTTTCATTGGGTTATTAGTTTTTTTGTTGTTGAAAGGTATGAGTTCTTTATATATTTTGAATATTAACCCTTGATCAGATATATGGTTTGCAAATATATTCTCCCAATTGTTAGGTTTTCTTTTCATTTTACTGACGGTTTCTTTTGCTGTGAAGAAGCTTTTTAGTTTGAGGTAGTCTCATTCATTTATTTTTTCTTTTGTTTCCCTTACCGCGTCAGATATGGTGTTTGAAAATATGCTGCTAAGACCGATGTTGGAGGGTGTACTGCTTATATTTTCATCTAGAAGTCTCATGGTTTCAGGTCTTACATTCAAGTCTTTAACCCATTTTGAGTTACTTTTTGTATGTGGTGTAAGATACTGGTCTACTTTCATTCTTTTCTACGTGGCTGTCCAGTTTTCCCAGCACCATTTATTTAAGAGACTTTCCTTTCTCCATTGTATGTTCTTGGCTCTCTTGTCAAAAATTAGCTGTCCATAGATGTATGGGTTTATTTCTGGGCTCTTGATTCTGTTCCTTTCATCTGTGTGTTCGTTCTTGTGCCAGTACCATACTGTTTTGATTATTATAGTTTTGTAGTGTATTTTGAAATCAGAGAGTGTGATACCTCCAGCTCTATTCTTTTGCTTCAGGATTCCTTTGGCTATTCATGGTCTTCTATTGTTCCATATAAATTTTAGGATTCTTTATTCTATTTCTGTGAAAAATGTTGTTGCAACTTTGACAGGGATTGCATTGACTCCTTAGAGTGCTTTAGGAAGCTTAGATATTTTAACCATGGTAATTGTTCCAATCCAAGAACATGGAATATCTTTCCATTTCTTTGTGTTTTCTGCAATTTCTTTCAACAATGTTTTATAGTTTTCAGTGTACAGATCTCTCACCTCTTTGGTTAAGTTTATTCCCAGATATTTTATTCTTTTTGTTGCTATTGTAAATGGGATTGTATTCTTAATTTCTCTTTCTGCTGCTTCATTGCCAGTGTATAGAAATGCAACAGATATTTCTATGTTGATTTTGTATCCTGCAACTTTGCTGTATTCATTTATTATTTACAAAAGTTTTTTGTAGATTATTTAGTGTTTTCTACACATAAAATCGTGTCATCTGCAGACAGTGACAGTTTCACTTCTTCCTTTCCAATTTACACCACTATATTTCTTTTTCTTGTCTGATTGCTCTGGGTAGGACTTCCAATATTATGTTAAATAAGAGTAGTGAAAGTGAGCATCCTTGTCTGATTTCTGTTCTTAGAGGGATAGCTTTCAGTTTTTCTCCATTGAGAATGACATTAGCTGTAGGCTTGCCGTATATGTCCTTTATTATGTTGAGGTCCTTTCCTTTTATACCCATTTTATTCAGAGTTTTTATCATAAATGGATGTCATATCTTGTGAAATGCTTTCTCTACATCTATTGAGATGAGAGTGCAATTTTTATTTTTCATTTTGTTAATGTGGTGTATCACGTTGATTGATTTGGGGATGTTGAATCATCCCTGCATCCCTGGAATAAATCCCACTTGATCATGGTGTACGATCTTTTTAATGTACTCTTGTCATTGATTTGCTAATATTTTGTTGAAGATTTTTGCATTGATATTCATCAGTGATGCTAGACTGTAACTTTCTTTTTTTCTGTTGACTTTGTCTGGTTTTTGTATCAGGGTAATGTTGACTTCATAGTATGAGCTAGGAAGCTTTAACTCTTCAATTTTTTGGAAGAGTTTGAGAAGGATGGATATTAAGTCTTCTTTGAAGGTTTGGTAGAATTCAGCAGAGAAGCCATCTGGCCCTGGACTTTTATTTTTTGGGAGGTTTTTGATTACCGTTTTGATCTCCTTACTGCTGATTCATCTATTCAAATTTTCTCTATCTTCTTGATTCAGTTTTGGAAGTTTGTATGATTCTAATAATTTATCCATTTCTTCCTGATGATCCACTTTGTTGGTATATAGCTTTTTGTAGTATTTTCTTGTAATCTTTTGTATTTCAGAGATGTCCATTGTAATTTCTCAGATTTCATTTCTGATTTTCTTTATTTGAGGTGTCTCTTTTTTTCTTGGTGAGTCTAGCTAAAAGTTTGTCGGTTTTATCTTTTCAAAGAACCAGCTCTTGGTTTCATTGATTTTTTTCTATTTTTTTTTTTTTAGTCTCTATTTCATTTATTTCTGCTCTGATTTTTATTATTTCCTTCCTTCAGTAGAAGGATTTTGGGATTTGTTTGTTCTTCTTTTTCCAGTACCCTTAGATGCACTGTTATATTGTTTATTTGGGATTTTTCTTGTTTATTGAGGTAGGCCTGTGTTGCTATAAATTTCCCTGTTAGAGCCTCTTTTGCCATATCCCATAAATTTTGGCATGTTGTATTTTCATTTTCATTTGTCTTTAGGTATTTTTTTGATTTCTCCTTTGATTTCTTTGTTGACCCAATCACTGTTCAGTAGCATTTTGTTTAATCTCCACATATTTGTGACTTTTCCTATTTTCTTCCTGTAGTTGATTTCTAGTTTTACACCATTGTCATCAAAAAAGATCTTTGATATTATTTCAGTTTTCTTAAATTTATTAAGACTTGTTTTTTGGTCTAATATGTCATCAGTCCTGGAGAATGTTCCATGTGCATTTGAAAATAATGTGTATTCTGCAGGTTTTAGACAGAATATTCTGTATATATGTACTAAATCCACCTGATCTAGTGTGTCATTTAAGGCCAATGTTTCCTTATCAATCTTCTTCTTGGATGATCTATCCATTGGTGTGAGTGGAGTGTTAAAGTCTTCTATTATTGTCTTACTGTCTATTTTTCCTTTTATGTATGTTAATAATTGCCTTATATATTTGGGTGCTCTCATGTTTGGTACATAAATATTTACAAGTGCTATCTTGTCGGATTCTTCCCTTTATCCTAATGTAGTGCCCTTTTTAGTCTCTTGTTACAGTTTTTGTTTTAAAGTCTATCTTATCCAATGTAAGTATTGCTCCTCCAGCTTTCTTTTCTTTGCCATTTTCATGAAGTGTCCTTTCTATCTTTTCACTTTAAGTTTGTGAGTGTCTTTAGATCTGAAGTATACCTCTTGTATGCAGCATATATATGAGTCTTGTTTCTTTATCCAACTGACCACCCTATGACTTTTGATTGAAGCATTTAGTCCATTGACATTTAAAGTTGTTATTGATAAGTGTACACATTGTCATTTTGTTACATTTTTCTGGGAGTTTTAGTAGTTCTTCTCTGTTCCTTTCTTCTCTTGCTCCCTTCCCTTGTGGCTTGATGACTTTCTTTAGTATTATGTTTGGGTTCCTTTCTCTTAGTTTGTTGTGTATTTATTATATGTTTCTTCTTTATGAATACCATGAGGTTTGTATATAATAACCTACATCTATAGCAATCTATATTAAGTTGATGGTCCCTTAGGTTTGACCTTTTTCTAAAAGCTCTACTCTTTTACTCCACTCCTCCCACATTTTATGTTTTTGCCATCATATGTAACTTTTTTCTGTGTATGTATCTGCTACCCTTTTATCATAGAAATAGTTAATTTTAGTACTTTTGTCTTTTGACTTTCATATTAACTTAATAGGTGGCTGATAAACTATCATCACTGTATCTTTGTCTTTATCTTTACCAGTGATTTTATTGTTTGCTTTGTTTGTTTGTTTGTTTTTGATTATTTTCTTATTCCTATTTGTGAATCTTTTTCTATTTGTGGTCTTTTCTATTTTCTATTTGTGATCTTTTCATTTCCACTTAAATAAGTCCATTTAGCATTTCTTGTAAGGCTAACTTCTTGGAGATAAACTCCTTTAATTTTTTCTTGTCTGGGGAACTCTTTATCTCTCCTTCCCTTCTGAATGATAACCTTGTCAGGTAACTATTCTTGGCTGTATGTTTTTTCCTTTCAGCACTTTAAATATATCATGCCACTCCCTTCTGGCCTGTAAAGTTTCTGCTAAGAAGTCAGATGATAGCCTTATGGGGTTTCTTTTATATGTGACTTGTTGCCTTTCTCATGTAGCTTTTAGTATTCTCCCTTTCTCTCTCATTCTTGACATTTTAATTATAACGTTTCTTGGTGTGGGCCTCTTTCAGTTTATCTTGTTTGGTACTGTCTGTGCTTCCTGTATCTGGATGTCTTCTCCTTCCTTAGATTGAGAAGTTTTTCAGCTATTATTTCTTCAAATAGATTGTCCCTTTTTATCTCTTTTTTTTGCTATGGGAAACCTATAATATGGATGTTAGTGCATTTGATGTTGTCTCAGAAGTCCCTTAGATTGCCCTCATGCTTTTTAATTCTTTTGTCTGTTCAGCTTGGGTGATTTCCTCTAGTCTTTCACCCAGCTTGCTGATCTGTTCTGTATCATCTACTCTGCTATTAAGTTCCTCTAGTGAATTTTTCATTTCCCGTATTGTATTCTTCATTACTGATTGGTTCTTTTTAATATTTTCAAAGTTTTTGTTGAAGCTCTCACTGAGTTCATCCATCTTTCTCCCAAGATCAGTGAGCATCTTCTTGACTATTAGTTTGTACCCTTTATCAGGTAATTGTTTTCTCTGTGCCTTTTAGTTCTTTTTCTAAGGATTTGTCCTATTCCCTTACTTGGTACATATTCCTTTGTCTCCTCATTTTCTCTCTTTCTCTGTGCTTATATCTATGTATTAGATACATCAGCTATGTCTTCCCATCTTTGAGAGATGGCCTATGTAGCGATGCCTTATGAGGCCCAGCAGTGTGCTTCCCTCTTGTCATCAGTTCCCAATGTTCCATGAGGGTCCCCTGTGTGGGCTACATGTGTCCTTCTGTTGTGGCAGAGTTTCTCTTTCTGCAGGTGCCAAGGGAGGCTAGGCTATCCCCCTGGCCAGTTGGTTGTAATACTCAGCTACCTGTGACTGCCATGGTCTCTTCAGTCACTTTATTGGGCATGGGGAGCCCAGCACAGTTGGCTCCAAGGTCTAATAGAGCATTCCTATTGCAGTTTTCCTATTAAGTGAGTAAGTCTCAGCACGACTGATTTTTAGGCTCAGGGGCTTACCACTGCTATAGGCCTCTGGCTTTAAGCAAGTATTATTCAAGGTAGAGTGAAAAACAACATTAAATTAGAAGATAAACTAATATAAATTAGAAGATAACTAATTTTTTTTAATGAATGATGAAGGATAGTAGCCCTAAATGGTAAAATTAATAATATTTCCTCTTGGTTATATAATAGTTTTATTTACTTTTTTGTTTTATTTCATTATTTTGGTCATTTCTTTGAAAAATACAGTATTTTATCAACAACAACTGTAAAGGATCTGCAATTTTACCTACTTAAAATCTAATAAATTAGGGGCTGGCCCCGTGGCCGAGTGGTTAAGTTCTGTGCTCCGCTGCAGGCGGGCCAGTGTTTCGTTGGTTTGAATCCTGGGCACAGACATGACACTACTCATCAAACCACGCTGAGGCAGAGTCCCACATGCCACAACTAGAAGGACCCACAACAAAGAATATACAACTATGTACCTGGGGGCTTTGGGCAGAAAAAGGAAAAAAATAAAATCTTAAAAAAAAAAATCTAATAAATTAGCCTATCATCATTCCACTGATGCTGACAAAAGATAGGAAACTCCTGGGTCAGAGAAAAAGGACATTACTACTATCAGAAGTAGGAGTAGATACAGTATCAGTATTTTTGGTGTGAGTTTCTGGAGCCTCAATTCACATGGAATGACATGAAGAGGATTCAGTGATCCCTGCACACTCAGATGGCATTACATGGGAGGAACCCTGGTCTTAAGGAGCTCAAGATTTTTATTGTGGATATAAGACATGCTCACTTTTCATTCTGGAGGAAGACACTACCTCTATGCTCCAAGCTGTTTGCTATATAAACATCTTCATATAGATAATCCACAGTAAAGGTAATCAGTACCTCTGATACAAAAAGTGCTGAAAAATATGAACTCCTAAAAAATTGTCTTCTAACTCCTATAAATTGAAAAAAACTCTCAATAACATTTTGTGTTATACAGTGAAATCCATTACGTATGAGTCTACCATTTTGGGAAAAGTCTTTATAATTGGATCAAACATCCATATTTGTTCTGAGTTCATGTTATTCAAAAATAAAATTTATATTTATAGATTTTATAAGTAAATTTTACAGTTTATGTTTATTTACACTGTTAGAATATAATAATTTCATAATACAAACATGATGAAAAATTGGCAGGATAACATAGTAGGCAGAGCAGTAGATTGGGTATCAGAATACACGAAATATTGGCAAGCTCCAACATTAACTAAGAATGTATCTTTTGACAAGTCACAGAATAAAGCTGTGTCTTATTTCATTTATCTGTAAAACATGAAAATGAACTAGATGATCACTAAGAACCTTTTAACATCAGAGTTAATAACAAATACAAAATGTGCTGGAAGTTTACAAACGGTTTGCTGTTTTTTTTTCAAAGTAATTTGTTTCATTTCAACTAGATAAAAATTTATTGTATATAAGAAGACTTGTATGGATACACAGGGGAGCAAAATATGAATACTTTCCCCCAGGAAATTACTATATGGGGAGACAGAATAGTCACATAATTGTCACATAAAGGCTGTGCTGTGAATGGAATTCCTATAATTTGTGCATTATACAATGTGAGCAACTATATAAACCAGACTACATTAGTTTTCTATTACTGTCTAACAAATTACCATAATCTTAAGAGCTTAAAGCAACACAAATTTGGTGTTTCACACTTCCTGGTGTCTCACACACTTCCTGCCTCACACTCCTGGTTCAGGAGTCCAGGCCTGGCTTAGGTGGGTCCTCTACTTCAGGGTCAATTACAAGGTTGCAATCAAGATGCTACTTGGACCATGATTCCATCCGGAGCTCATTTGAGAAAAGATCTGCTTCCACACTCTATCACTTTGTTGGCAGAAATCATCTCCTTGTGGTTGTAGGACTGAGGTCCCCATTTTCTTGCTACTTGTTCTTGGGGTGCACTCCTATCTCCTAGAAGCCACCACAGTTTCTTGCCATTCGATCTTTCCATAAGCTATCTCAGAACAGGCTGTTTACCTCTTCAAGACAGCAAGGAGAAGGTATCTACTTCCAGTGTGTTAACACAAAATTTCATAAAACATAATCACAGGAGAGGGTGACATTCCATCACTTTATACATGTAGTGTAACCTAATCAATGGGTTACTTTCCATTATGTTTGCTATGTCATGTTGGTTAGAAGGAAGTCATAAGTTCCATCCATAGTTAATGGGATGGACACAAGAGCATGGAAAGAACAGGAACAAACAAGGAAGCAGGAATTATTGCAAGATGGGGCTAAATCTAGAGTCTTCTTATCATACAATTCTAAAAGGAAAAACACAGAGCTATGGAAAAAATGATGTATGTTATTGATATTGAGGGCCAAGGGCACAATACCTTTGAACATACTTGTGAAGTATTGCTGATATTATTTTATAGGAAGTTATAACATGCACACTCACACATAAATATATATATTTATAAAACACAAGAAGGCATAGTATAAAAACTGCTTTAAGAGAAGCATATACAAAGAAAGCTAATAATATTTTCTTTGCGGTTTTGAAAATAAAATGAGAAGGCACATGAAACTAGTTTGTTAAATTGAGTGATTATTGAATGTATAAGCAGAAAGTCACTGTATATGACAAGCATCATTATGCTTTCTCTGAGAATACCAAATTTCTTCATGCCCAAGATAATAGCTTATGCAACAAAGATGGTATTTTCAATCACATGTTAGTATTAAAAAGTACTCTGGTCAACTGAGTTAGACAAATGTGCAAATGCAATTCAGTGGAAAAATATACCCTTTTCAAGAAAATACCCTGGACCATTTTCAAAATGATGAACCTCCATGCATAGCCTCACTTTATATAGAAACATTAATTCAATATGCACCATAGACTAAATCATAAAATGTAAGACTACAACCCTCTAAAAGAAAACAATGGAGAAAATATATGTGACCATGGCTTTGGTGATACATTTTTGGATATAATACCAAAAGCCCAATCCATTTTAAAAAATTGAATGTTATAAAAATATCCATTAAAAAATCGAACTTTAACAAAATTAAAACAAAACCTTTTCCTTGTGAAAGACATTACTAAAAGAAAGTAAAGCCAAGGTATAAACTGCAAGAAAATATTTGGAATCACATGTCTGATAAAGAACACACCAACAATATATAAAGATCTGTTAAAAATAATCAAGAAAATAAACAAATATAGGCAAAATATCTGAACAGACACTTTACCAAAGAAGATATATTATTGGCAAACAAGTGTATAAAAAGACACTCAACAACATTTATCCTTAGGGAAATGCAAATTAAAACCACAATGTGACACCACTGCTCACCCATTTGAATGATTAAAATTGAAAACACTGAAAATAAGAAACAGTAATGAAGACTCAGAGCAACAGGGACTCTCATTAATGGCTGTGGGAATGCAAAATGGGACATCCTCTTTGGAAGACAGTTTGGCAGGATCTTATAATTTTAACCATAGACATCAGATGACCCAGCCATTGTACTCTTATGTAACAGAAGTTGAGTTAGAAATTATGCTCACAAAAAATTCTGTACATTACAGTTTATAGCAGCTTTATTATAATTATCAAAAGCCGGAAGCAAGCAAGATGTTCTTCAACAGATTAATGAATAAACAATACATCTACATAATGGAATATTATTTGGAGATATAAAAGGACTGAGCTATTAATTCACAGAACCATATGGAGAAATTTAAATGCAATTTTCTAAGGAAAAGAGTCCAGATACAAAAGGCTCCATGTTGTATGTTTTTATTCACATGATATTTTAGTTGAGGCAAAACTGTAGATAGGAAAGAAAAAAGATCAGAAGTTCCTAGGGGTTGGGATAAGAGTTGGTTGTCTACAAAGGGTATGAGTTTTTATGTTTCGATATATTTCCTACTTCTGTCTGTCAAGAGGACCTAGAAGCAGTGACACACCAGCAGCAATAAAAATACCCAACACTCAGATTCTGGTTTCTAAATACCATTCTACAATAAACAGAACCAAGGGTCCTGGAAAAATGGCTGATTCCAGGGCTGGGGCAAGGAAAATGCAAGACGAACCTAGAGTATCCTGTAGTGCCAGAAGGTAAGGAATTTCTCAATCAGCAAAGAGATGACAGATCAAGAGAATATAGGGACCAAACTGAAAGAGCTCCCAATGGCCAAAACTCAAACAACTTGTATAATAAAATAAATCATCTAGTATTGGATTATAACACTCTATTGGTTTTGTTATCACTGCAGTAATACACAAATTTAGAAGCTTAAAACAACACAAATTATCTTATAGTTCTGTAGGTAAAAAGTCCAATAAGGGGCTCACTAGCTGAAAATCAGGGTGCTAAAAGAGATGTACTCTTAGAGACTATAAGGGAGAATGTGTTTCTTTGCCTTTTCCAACTTCAAAAGGCTATTCACTTACTTTGACCAGTGGCCCTTTTCCTCCATTTTTAAAGCTAGAAATGTTGCCTGCCCCTGACTATTCTTCCTAAGTGTCAACTTCCTTTCACCGCAGTCAGGAAAAAGTACTCTACCTTTAAGGACTTATTTGAGAAGAATGAACTTACCAAGATAATCACACCATCTCAGGGTCCTTAACCTTAATGACATCGACAAAGTCCGTTTTGCCATTTAAAGTAACATTCACAGGTTCTAGGAATTAGGATGTGGACATATTTAGGGAGCCGTTATCCTGCCTACCGTAACCATAAACTATAAAATAAATATGCTTGATTCCATATGATATAAATAAATGTTCGAATATATAAATAAATAGGGGAGAAGGGAAAATTTTTCTTAAAGAAGAATTTCAATTAATATATGTAGATACTCCCTTCTCAAGGAGATAGAGCCTTTTGGCGAACTGGACTTAGTGGCTCATTTCTAAAGAATAAAGTATATATAGGGGAACATAATAACTGAAGAGTGGAGAAGCCTGTCATACATCACCTTTACCAAGTGACCAATGTTAACATCACCAGTTATAAGTCACATTTATTTCACGTGCCCCCTGGCGTGATATGTTGAGAAGGCATTTCACTTCAGTGGTATTCTTCCCCCAAATTTATTGCAAGTCCAGTCTAATCATGAAAGAAACATGAGAAAAAGCAAGATCGAGAGAATTTTACAGATAGCAGACAAGTACTTGTCAAAGTATTCATGTTCATGAAAAATAAGGAAAGACTGAGAAAGTGTCACGGACTGAAGGAGACGAGGGAGACATGTCAACGAAACACATAGTGGTAATCTGAAGTGGATCCTGGTTTCTACTGATTCACAACCTGTCTGCTAAAATACTAATTGCTAACATTAATCATGTGCCACCGGTTGCCGAAGCGCTTCACATGTTCTAGTTCATTTAATATTCACAACAATCAACGATGTCCCCATTTTGTAAATGGAGAAACTCTATCAGGTTTTTGACACTAATAAATAGCAGGTTGGGATATTAACCAGAGCTGTTTGACTCAAGAGCAGGTGGTCTGTGTCATTTGGCTACACTGCCTCACTCAGAAATGAAGGACCTTTGTCCAGCTGCTGTGGAAGTGTAGCTCACTCTCAGTGCAGCCCTCTTTCTTTTGCCTTTTGGAAAAAGATATTTCAAGCCACAGCATCTAACCTGTAATTTTATTTTATTTTTTACAACAGCTGTATTGAAACAGAGCTCAATTGCCATAACAATCTCCATTTTTAAAGTATACAGTTATGTGATTTTAGTATATTAATAGAGTTGTACAAACATAATCACTATCTAATTTCAAAAGATTTTAATCATTCCCCAAAGAATTTCCATTTCACTCGCAGCCATTCACCATGCCCCATTCCCCCTAGCCTTGACAACCACTAATCTATTCGGCTCTCTGTGGATTCTTCTATACTGGACACTTTATATAAATATAGTCATACTATACGCAATCTTTTATGACTGGCTTTGCCCACCTAGCATGTTTTAAAGATTCAATTGTGTTTATTATTCAGTAATATTGAGTTTTTATTGCCAATTAATATTCCATTGAATGGATATACAATTGAATATTGCTTATTCATTTATCAGTTGATGGGCATTTGAATTGCTCCCATTTTTTGACTTTTCCAAATAAGGCTGTGCTGAATATTTGTGTACAAGTTTTGTATGCAAATATGTCTTCATTTGTCTTGATATATAATTGGAAATTAAACCACTGGATCATATGATAGCTTTCTGTTCAACAATTTGATGAACCACCAAACTGTTTTTGCCAAAGTGGCTGTACCATTTTACAGTTCTAGCAGCAAAACTATGAGAGTTCCAATTCATCCACATCCTCACCAACACTATTATTGTATTTTTAATTATAGCCTATTGAAATATCACTATTATTTGATATTTTTGATATACTGGGTACAGGGTGGTATCTCATTGAGGTTTTGGTTTACATTTCTCTGATGACCAATGATATTAAGCATCTTTTAATATGCTTATTGGCCATTTGTATAAATTCTTGGAAGAGAGCTTATTCAAACTCTTTGCTAATTTTTTAATAGAGTTATTTGGATGTTTATTTTTGAGCTCCATGCGTTCTTTATATATTCTATACACAAGTCCATAATCAGATATATGATTTGCAAATATTTTCTTCCATTCTGTGTGTTTCCTTTACACAAACTTTCTTGATGATATCCTTTAAAGCGCAAATATTTTTAATTCTGATGAAGTAAAATTTACCTATTTTTAAAAGTTTCCACCTTGTCTTTTGTTGCCATATTTGATAAACCAATGCCTGACTCAAGGTCACCAGGACTTACTCCAATGTTTTCTTCTAAGAGTTTTATAGTTTTTGCTCTTATATTAAGGTCAACGATTCACTTCATTTGAATCATTTGTATAGACTATTCTTTCCCTATTGAACTGTCATAGAACTCTCATCAAAAATCAGTTAACTATAAATGTAAATATTTCCTTACTGTCTCAGTTCTATTACATTTAGCTATATGTCTGTTTTTATCCAGTTACCACACTGTCTTGATTAATACAGCTTCGTAGTAAGTTTTGAAACAGGGAAGTTTGAATCATTCAACTTTCTTCTTCTTTTTTCAAGATTATTTCAGTTATTCTAGTCCCTCAAATTTCTGCAGGATCAGGCTTTTAATTTCTGAAAAACATAATAAAACAAAACACACCTGAGCTTTTAATAAGGGTTACATTGAAGTCATAAATCAATTTGGAGAGTATTTCCGTGTTAGTAGTATTAGGTCTTTGGATTTATGAGCACAGCATGTGTTTCTTTTTATTTAGATCTTTAAATTCTTTCAACAGTGTTTTCTATTTGTCAGTATACAAGTAGTACTTCTTTTGTTAAATGTATTCTAAGTTATCTTACTCTTTTGATACTATTGTAAATGAAATTGTTTTCTTCATTTCATTTTCAATTGTTTATTACTAATGATAGAAATGCAATTGGTTATGTATGTTGATTTTGTATCCTACCAGCTCACTGAGCTCATTTACTTGTTCTAATAAATTTTGTGGGTTGCTTAGCATTTTCAATATACAATGTGTCATCTAAAAATAGACATAGTTTTACTTCTTACTTTTTAATATGGATGCCTTTTTCTTTATTTGCCTAATTGCCCTGACTAGAACCTTCAGTACAATGTTAAATAACAATTGATAGAGAGGACATCCTTGTGTTTTCCTGATCTTTGAGGGAAAAAGTTCCATCTTTCACCATTAAGTATGATGCTAACTGTTGGTTTTTGAAGATGTCCTTTATGAAGTTGAAGAAGTTCCCTTTCATTTCAACTTTGTTGCTTGTTTTACTATTACAGTGTATTAAATTATATAAAGTGCTATTATAAAAGTTTATGAAGTTTTTTGTGTATGTTTGATGAACATATAATTTAACAGCAATACAAAAATGGCGCAATAATCATAAAATGGGAATAGTCAGGTGAACCTGGGTCTAAAGGTGAGACTGAGACAGTTAAACACATTCAAAAGGATAAAGAAGTGTAAGTGTATAAATAACAGAAATGCACTTGTTCAGAGGAAAGAGGTTGATCACAGCAGGGATAATGGTGCATTATCTGCTTGTATTAGAGAATATTTGATGGACAATTTTTATTTGTAAAAAGAAGTATAAGAACTCAAAACATATCTAGTGAGAAAAGAATAAAAATATTCTATAAATGGATTAGTTTCAACAGATGTTGTAACATTCTTCCAAAAATTGAATTTGTCACTCACTTTTCATCTAAGAATCTCAACATGCTTAATTTGATATTAAAAGATCATAAATATGGGGGCCATCCCAGTGGCATAGTGGTTAAGTTTGCATACCCCACTTTAGCGGCCCAGGGTTCGCAGGTTCAGATCCTGGGTGTGGACTACATACTGCTCATCAAGTCATTCTGTCGTGGCATCTCAAATATAAAATAGAGGAAGATTGGCACAGATATTAGCTCAGGGCCAATCTTCCTTGTTAAAAATAAATAAATAAATGTTAAGATATAAAATAAATAAAAGAAATAAATAAGTTCAATTTCACATTAATGAACTTTTTAATTTTAAGGTCCTGTGTTGCTGGTGAAAAATAATTCATTTTCCACTTTGATATCCCTTCCTCATTTTTTTCCTGTGATACTGTTTTAGTTATTGTTTAGGTTAATTAATTGGTCCTATAAAGGATATCAGAACAACTCTATGGGGAGTTTTATTGCTTAAAAACAACAGTAAAAATATCAACTGAGGATGACTTCAGGTTTTTTCACCACTTACAATTACACAGAATTTATGCAGGCTGACTTAGGTATATTCCATAGAATTTATTTTACGTAAAACTAGATTGTCATGAAAAACAACAACAACAAAAATAAGTGCTACTGATTTATTTTTGTAAGAATGAGAAGGGACATTTGCAAAGTACTTTTTAACATGTGGTAAAAAATAAATGGATTTCCAGCATGTTCTTATTCCTTAATGATGTAAAATAATAATTTATCATATATTATTTCCCAATTTAATGGTACCTATTTTATTTATGTTTATTATAGAAAATTCAGTCATTAGTAAGTAATAATATATAATTTCCCATAAGTATAGATCAGTATTTCTCATGAGAAACCAGTGAAGACTGGTTGGAAAGAGTCCACAAGTGCTTGTGACATCTCTTTGATGGGGCTTCCAGCGGCTTCACGCTTTTATACTAGCTCATACAAGGCCTACAGCATTCATTAAATTTTAGCTGGCTTCTTACATACCTGTATGGCAGTCTCTTTTTTCTCTTGTGCTCCGCTGTAGGTGAAACAGTCCACACACTGCACATCTCAAAGGGATGGTTCGTTTCTCCCTTCTTGGAATTCTGGCTATTTGGTTGCCCTAAAACCTCATCTCACTGATGGGTTCAAGGAAAGTTATACTTTTTTGTAGTTTTCTTCCGACTTTTTCTTGTTAGATCCAACTTTCTACATTCTAGGGAGAAGTGGAATGTGATGATCTTCAGCAGATTAAAGTTGAGAACCACTGCTGTAAACAAGTAGAAATATAGCTTTGGAATTCATGCAAACTTAAAATGCACTTCAAGGATTATAGCAGAGCTATATTTATTTATATTTATAAGGCATGGCCTAGTATATTGGAAAATTTTCAGAGGCTGCAGAGAATAGAATCCAGATTTGCTATAAAGGAACCTATTAACCTGTTGCATGTCCCTACTCAAAACCCTCCAGAGATATGCTCTCAAATTTAGGATAACCTCCATACCACACACAACTTTGTCTATGAGGTCTGCATTGTCTGGCCCTCCATTTCTTCTTAAATCAGTCGTGACTTTTCCACTCTGATTAAGACACACTTTTCTACTTGTTCTTCGATCGTGGCTCAAGGCGATTGAGGTATTTTTCCTCTTTGCCTGGGATTCTCATGTGCCCATGCTCTGAGGCTCATGATTCAGAGATGTCTATCCTAACTGCTTTCCAAAATTATATTAAATTAAATTATCAAAAAACACACATGCTTTTTATTCTCTATTGTCTTACCCTGCCTTAATTTTCCTTCATGGTTTCTGTCCCTAAAACATTATTTGTTTATTTTTGATCTCTGATTTGCCCCAGCAGAGAACACTGTCAGTCACATAGTAGTTACTTAACACTTATTTATTAAATGTATAAATATAAATATATTAATGAAGAATAGATGAAATATTAAAGGTACTACCAATAGTTTACAATAAATTGAAATTTTCTAGTGTTGCCCTATAATGATAATGTATCACTGTATGTTCTGGTGAAACCTTGGGAAAATTCTCTAAATGGAGCAGGAAATGTCTTTGATGCTATCAGGTAATGGTTTTCATTTTATTTTACAGAAAATGAAAAAAATAATGGGATATAAATATAAACTTTCAGCAAAATACACCAAGATACACATGTTTTTGCTGAGAGATGTTTATCACAAGCAGGGATAATTATATTGTGTCTAAAGGTCTTTCTTTCACAAAGTCCTGTTTGCTTGAGAATTGTGATAGATTGATTATCTCTCCATCTACCCATCAGCTTATTCACTGAATCTTCCAACCATCTATCCGTCTATTCAGCTATCCATTTATCTATTGACCAAGATGGTCTTAATATTCCCATCAGCTTAACTAAATTTTACACAGGTTTCTTCCTGACTATAGTCCCCCAACCTTTTTCTTAGAGCATTTACTTTACAATTTGCAATTGTAAATTCTTTCTTTGCCTGTTTAAGATGTAAATATTTTCCCAGTCTCTTGCCAGTTTTACAACCAAGGAAAGTCTTTTTCTGGGACCTGGGAGCTATCCCTTTGAAAGGTAATCATCAAGAAAAATAATGTCCCTGTCTCTGGTCTCTGTGGGAGGATAGGAGCCTAACTTAGATTAATGCCAATTAGCAAACACAGATGGCTTAATCACATTGACCAACGTCCTCACTAACATCTTCCAGTACATTTCCACTAGCTCACTCCCACACTTAAAAAACGTTCCTGTCCGGCCAGCCCAGCGGTGCAGCGGTTAAGTTTGCACGTTCCACTTCTCGGAGGCCAGGGGTTCACCAGTTCAGATCCTCGGTGCAGACATGGTGCCGCTTGGCAAAAGCCATGATTGTCAGTAGTTAGCTCAGGGCTAATCATCCTCAAAAACAAAACAAAACAAAAAACTCTCCTGTCTTTTGTTTCACAGAAGCCGAGTTCAGTCCCTCTCCCCTATTGCAATAGTTTTGAATAAAGTCCTCCTTGTCTGTTTAATTAGTTCAGCACAGTTTTTCTTTGATACTATCCACCTAGCTCTTGACAGACACTGCCTGGGTTTGAATCCAGAGGCCACCATTTAATGACTATGTGACTTTGAGAAATTTTTAAATCTCTCTGTAATAAATTCACTTGCCTTTAAAATGTAGAAAAATAATGCATCTGTGTGTCAAAGATGTGTTAAAAGAAGTTAATATAATAATATAATGCACTTATATAAAAAATATGATGAGATAAATTTTAACTATTATCTATGAAACTTTCCAAGTCTCAAATAAAGTAAAGTACAATTTTACTCAGACATTACCATGGGCCTTCACTTTCCCAACATAAATAAAGTATGATGACTTCCTGAGTCTGTATTGTTATCTTCACTCCCTAACAGGATAGTCATCTTGTTATAATTGCAGAGACTCAGACAAAAGACTCAAAGAATTCCAACTCATTTTCACCTTCATTACACGTATCCAGGGTCCCCAGAGAGCAAGATGTTAGAAATAGTAGGACCTAATTCAGTCCAGATTATATCTAGTATATCTAATACAGAAAACAAAGAAAATACAATTTTAACCATATTCAAACTCCTTTCTCTTTCTTTGTGTTTACAATGAAAGAAGGTCTGGAGTTGGGGACCCCCTAGTTTTTCAAAACCCAAACACATATCTTTCTCAAAATCAGAGTATGTAGACAAATACCGAAGGACACAATGAGAGATGATAAAGGAAAATGGAGTCCCAGTTCCTTTAATTTGCTGGAAAAAAGCGAAGGCTTGTGGGTTAACATGCCACAAGGCGCTCAAAATGGGGTCTCTTTCTGAAATCAAGTTATCATATGATTTCTAAATATAAGGTCCCTAACAGCAGTAAGTTTTCTTCTGTTTATAATACCTGCAGATTGGACTTCTTTTACATTTCAGGATGATGACACTGATGACAATAGAGAGACATGACTTTCTACTGTCTTTTTCCTCATGCTTTCCTTCTTAACAAAACTGAAGGGATTTGCTTGAGAGTCTAGATTTATTTGTGATTCACTTATTTATTTTGGCTTAAATATTTTAATACATTCACCACAGGGTTGATGATTATTTCCTCATTCTGTACCAAATCTGACATTCATTCTAAATATTTCTCTCTTGAATTAAATTGTTGATTTAAATTTTTAAGTTTTCTGAAAGTCCAAACTTATTTGAGAAATATTCTTATTTAGGTAACCATTCACACAATACTCATTCCCACAATATGGATTTGGGGAAAGAAAATACCAAGTACTACTAAAAGCTCTTGCCTTGAATTGACTATGTACATATCTTACCAAAGAATTGTAGAACACAACAATTTATAAGTATCTATTTTCTTTCTAATGGCAAGCAACAAGATAGATTTCCTCAAACTTCATCAGGTATTTGACCAACGCAGAAGGAATGACTGAGAAAGTTTATTTCACAATGGGAGTAGAAAACTTGCGATTTCTATTATGCGTGTACAGCAAAAAAAGATACAAAGAGAGTCTCTAGTCTGTTGATGATGTTTAAAGCTTCCTAACCTTTGTGGAAAAGTTATTTTTAAAGGGTGAATGTGGAATCTGCAAGTGACATTGACATTTTCAGGTCTTAGTTTGTTTTCCCATTTGAACCCTCAAGGGTATGCGATAGCTTGCTGGGCATTTGGTTAGTCAAGTGTTATTGTTGGCCTCTGTTTCAGTGTTTCATTGGGGGATTTTTGTCCTAATCAAAATAAATAGGCCATTTCATTCCAAAAGTGATCTTATTGACAGATCCTAAAAATGTTAAATGAGCAACCTATCCTAGAAATGTTGTGTTCTAATTTAAAATCATTACAGCACTGGAGACTTGACGTGAAGTTATTTGTTATAATTTCTTATTTGTTTAGTGTAAGCTACTCCATGAATTTCTTCTTTGATTCTGGTTTATTTAAAATTATTAGCACAATAGTTACATTCATATTTACAACTTTACTCTGAAAAGAAAATATGGCACAGATGAAAACTATTGCTATTTTATTATTTGACTACACCATTGCTAAAGTGTACTTAGGGATTTTAGGGATTTAACAGTTATGAGTTTTTCAATAATTTCTCACATTCATTATACATAAGTTTTTCCTAGACGCGTAAGGATAATGGTGCTTGGCTTCTTTTGTAATTCAAACTTGTTCTCCCAGCTGCAAGCAAACCAAAAACAACAGCAACAAAACTTTAGTTACCAAGCAAAGACTTCTGAATATTATTTGGTATTTGAACTGTTTAAGATTTCACTATATGCCTTCTTGTTTTCATTATTAAAAAGTCAGTTAAAGGGTATCCATATTTGAAAGTATGTGTTTTACTAAAATATGTGCTAAATTTTCTTTCTAGTAAACATGAACTGTTTTTTCTGCTATTGGAAAAGTTTCTTCTTTTGAGAGTATATGTAGTGACTAGGAGTGAACAATCCAGGAGCAAACCATGTGGGTTGAACCCCAGCATTCTCTCATACTATGGTTTTTGACATGTTGCAAACCAATAATGAAACATATTTCATAGTGTTGAAATCTTGAGAAGGGTTAAATAAATTTGTGTAAACATACTTAGAATAGTGTCTTGCATATAGAAAACCCTTTGTTAGTATGGCGTTACTACTATTATCTTCTTTTGAATTGACATACCTTTGTTCAGTTGACATTGATAATTTTCTTGCAGCATTAGTTTATATCTTCACGCTGTAAAAAGAAAAGCATGAAAAATAAAGGAAAAAACAGAAAGAAAGAAAGCAAGAGAGAGAAAAGCAGGAGGGAGGAATGAAAAGATACGGAGGAATTGGTTTAAAAGGACATAGACATATGAAGCCAGAAAGAATAAAATAAATCATAATCAACACAGTGTTCTATGAAAGTATATAAATCTTCATTAAAACTCTACATATTATTACACACAGAACTATGTAATTAATAAGAGTAACACTTGGTGAATATTTTTGGCCATTTTAATCCTCTTGATCTTAGGTATTCCGATTTGCTTATTCAGAGTTCTGCCAAACTCTGAAATTCAAAATAGTCAAAAACTGAATATATGGAATAAATAAGAAAATGAGAAAATCATTGTCTGAATGAGATTGACCCAGTTAAAATCACTTGAAGACATTTTCCTTGAATTGTTACAATGACTAAGATATAAAGTGAAACTGTATATGAAGATAAAGCTTCAAATTATATTTTCTCTAATTAAGCATTCTTTTTTTCAAATCTAATTTTAAATGCCTTACAGATAAGATTGTTTGACACTTGCTTCTTAGTATCTGAGACAAAATTCCATTGTCCTAACAAGGATATTAATCTATATTGCTGCATTCAAGCTTGAGACTGCAGCTAAAAAGCCCTGTTCTGGCCTCAAATTCTAATCAGAGTTAGTCTAGGACTTCTTTGTTGAACACCACTCTGGCCATCATTTCCCTTATCTGTGAAATGGAGCTAAAAATATATTCCGTGTCTTTTTTAGATGTTTGTTAAGAAGAATAACTTAGATAATGAATAAAACCATTTTATTCAACTCAAAGCACAGCCCACTTAATTATTAATAATACTATTATGGAATTATAATGACCAATTAAATTTATGATTATGCTAGACATTCGATAAATCAATTCAATCTTGTACCACTATTTTTTTATTAATAGAGTATATTTTTAGAGCAGCATTAGGTTTACAGTAAAATTGAGCAGAAAGTACAGAAAGTTCCCATATACATCCTTACCTCCAATCTTGGTTACTCTGTAACTAATTCCTGTTACTGAAATCTTGTATTGCTGTGGTGCATTTGTTACAACTGATGGAACAATACTGATGTCTTATTATCACCTAGAGCCCACAGTTTACATTAGGGTTTACTCTTTACGTTGTACAGTTTTATGGGTTTTACCAAAAGCTAATGTCATGTTTCTATCATTACATTACAGTATCATATAGAATAGGCTCACTGCCCTAAAAATGCCCTGTGCTCCACCTATTCACCACCACCCCCCACAAATAACTCCTGGGAAACACTGATCTTTTTATTGTTTCTATCGTTTTGCCCTTTTGTAAATTTCATATGACTGGAATCATATACGATGTAGCCTTTGCAGTCTGGCTTCTTTCACCTAACAATATATATTTAAGCTTCCTCCATGTCTTTGCATGACTTGATGCCTCATTTCTCTTATCACTGAATAATGTTCCATTGTATAGATCTACCACAGTTTGTTTAACCATTCACCTTTAAAAGGATATTCTGGTTGCTTCTAATTCTTGGCAAATATAAATAAAGCTGCTATAAATATTAGCACGTAGGCTTTTGTATGGACATAGTTTTCAATTCATTTGGGTAAACATCTAGGAGCACGATTGCTGGGTTATCTGGCAAGTCTATGTCTCCCTTTCTAAGAAACTAACAAATTATCTTCTAAAGTGGCTGTAGCATTGGTATCCCTGGCAGCAAGAAATAAGATTTCCTGTTGCTCCATTGCCCCAGCAACATTTGGTATTGTCAGAGTTTGGGATTTTAGTGTAGTGATATTTCATTGTTTAACTTGCAATTTACCAACAACACAAAATTGATGTTGAGGATTTTTTACATAGTCTTATTTGCTATCTATATATCTTCTTTTGAGAGATGCCTGTTAAGATCTTTCGCCCATGTTTTAATTGGGATTTTTGTTTTCCTATTGTTGAGTTTTAAGTGTTTATACGTATTTTGGATATAAGCCCTTTCTCATTGCATTGAAAATATTTTCTCCCAGTCCTTAGCTGCTCTTTTCATTCTCTTAACAGTGTCTTTACAGAGCAATATTGTGCCTTAAAACTCATGTCAAATCCAAAGCTACCTAGATTTTCTACCATGTTGTATTTCAGATGTTTTATACTTTTACATTTACATTTAGGTCTATGATCCATTTTGAGTTAATTTTGTGAAAGTGTAAGGTTTGTGTCTAGATTCACTTTTCTGTTATTTGGATGAGCCGTTGTTCAGCACAATTTGTTGAAAAGACTATCCCTTTCTCTATTGGAATGCCATTGCTAATTTGTCAAAGATCAGTTGGCTACATTTGTGTAGGTGTATTTCTGGACTCTAATCTGTTCCATTGATCTAGTTGTCTATTATTTCACCAATACCACACTGTCTTGCTTACTGTAGCTTTATAGTAAGCCTTGAAGTTGGGTAGGGTCAGTCCTCCAACTTCATTCTTCCCCTTCAACTTCATGTTGGCTTGTCTGGGACTTTTGCCCTTCCAAAGAAAATTTAGAATCAGGTTGTTGATATCCACAAAGTAAAATTTTCTGGGATTTTGACTGGGATTGCCTTGAATTTACAGATCAAGTGGGGAAGAATTGTTTATATTTACCAAGAATTAGAAGCAACCAAAATATCCTTTTAAAGGTGAATGGTTAAACAAACTGTGGTAGATCTATACAATGGAATATTATTCAGTGATAAGAGAAATGAGGCATCAAGTCATGTAAAGACATGGAGGAAGCTTAAATATATATTATTAGGTAAAAGAATCCAGACTGAAAAGGCTACATCACATATGTTTCCAGCCGTATGAAATTTACAAAAGGGCAAAACGATAGAGACAATAAAAAGATCAGCTCAATTTTGGAAGAAGTGATGTCTTAACAATAAATTCTTCTTAACCATGAACATGGAGGATCTCTCCAATTATTTAGTTCTTCAGTTTCTTGCATCAGTTTTGCAGCTTTCTTCGTATACATCTTGAGAATATTTTGTTAGGTTTATACCTAAGAATTTCAATTTTGAGGGTGTTAACTAAACGGTTGTTGTGCTTTTAACTTCAAATTCCAATTGTTCATTGCTTTATAGGAAAGCAATTATCTTTTTATGTTAATCTTTTGTCTAGCAACCTTGCTATAATGGCTTATTAGTTAATGGAGTTTTTTTGGTTAAATCTCTGAAATTTTGTACATTGAAAATCATGCCATCTATGAACCAAGACAGATTAATTTCTTCATTCCAATCTGCATATGTTTTATTTCCTTATGTTGTCTTAATTTATTGGCTAGAAAATCCAGTAGAATGTCAAAATGTTGAATAGAAGTGATGAGAGGGGACATTCTTGCCTTTTCTCAGACCTTAGCTTAACTTGAGTTTCTCACCATTAAGAATGATGTTAATAGAAGATATTTTTCATAAATGTTCTTTATAAAGATGAGGAAATTGGCTTCTATTCCTAGTTTGCCAATTTTTTTAATCACATATGAGTATTAGATTTTTGTCAAATGCTTATTTCTGCATCTACTGATGTGATATTAAGATTAATCAGTTTTTGAGTGTTGAACCTGCCCTGCATATCTGGAAGAAATCCCACTTGATTGTGTTTATAATTATTTTTATACATTGTTGGATTTGATCTGCTAATATTTTATTGAGGATTTTTGCATTTATGTTTATGAGATTTTGGTGTGTAGTTTTCCATCCTTGTAATTTCTAGTTTTATTACTAGAGTAATGCTGAGCTCATAAAACGAGTTAGAAAGTGTTTCCTCTGCTTTCCTTTTCTGGAACAGATTGTAGAAAACTGGTATCATTTGTTCTTTGATGTTTGGTAGCCAGCTTGGTGGTCTAGCAGTTAATATTTGATGCTCTCACCTCTGCAGCCTGGGTTTGTTTCCCAGTCAGGGAATCACACCACCCTTCATTCGGTTGTCATACTGTGGTTGCTGTGATGCTGAAAGCTATACCACAGGTATTTCAAATGCTAGCAGGGTCACTCATGGTGGACAGGTTTCAGTGTAACTTGCAGATTAAGATAGACTAGGAAGAAGGAACTGACCACTCACTTCTGAAAATATTGGCCATGAAAACCTTATTAATAACAGTGGAGCATTGTCAGATATAATGCTGGAAGGGGAGATGATGGTACAAAAAGATCAGGCAGGGTTCCAGTCTACTGTGCCCAGGGTCACTGGGAGTTTAAATCAACTTGAGGGTATATGAACAACAAGAATTAGCCAGTGAAACCTTATGTGCCTGGTGCTTTCTGATTTGGAAAGTTATTATTTATTGATTCAATTTTTTTAAAATTATTTTATTATTATTATTATTTTGGTGAGGAAGATTGTCCCTGAGTTAACATCCTTGCCCATCTTCCTCTACTTTGTATGCAGGATGCCTCCACAGCATGGCTTCATGAGAGGTGTGTAGGTCCATACCTGGGATCCGAACCTACTAACCCTGGGCCATGGAAGCACAGCACGCAAACTTAACCACTACACCACTGGGCAGGTCCCCTCAATTTCTCTAACAGACACAGGCCTATTCAAATTATCTGTTTGTCCTTAAATGAGCTTTGATAAATTGTGTGTTTACATGAATTGGTAAAGTTCATTTAAGTTATTAAATTTGTGGCCATAAAGTTGATCATAATATTCCCTTTTATCAATTGAATGCCCATGGGATCAGTAGTGATGGCTTATCTTTCATGTCTGCTGTTAATAAGTTGTGTTTTCTCTATTTTTTACTCGGCTTACCTGGTTAGGGATTTATAAAATTTGTTGATATTTTCAAAGAACCATCTCAAGACTTTAGCTAAGCTACTTCATCATATTGCTGCCTTGACATCCATTTTGTTTGGCCAAGCAGCCTGCATTGACCTTAAACTGACGCTAGTCCCTCATGCAAGCACATGCCCTAGATAGCAGCCCACAGGGTCAGTAGTAAATGTGATTTTTTTTTTTTTTTGAGGAAGATTAGGCCTGAGCTAACATCTGCTGCCAATCCTCCTCTTTTTGCTGAGGAAGACTGGCCCTGAGCTAACATCTGTGCCCATTTTCCTCTACTTTATTTGTGGGACACCTACCACAGCATGACTTGACAAGCAGTGCCATGTCCACACCCGGGATCCGAACTGGTGAATCCTGGGCCGCCAAAGCAGAATGTGCAAACTTAACCACTGTACCACCAGGCTGGCCCGAGTAAATGTAATTTCTTGATATGGCTTCCCCCATAGCTCTTGTGATCAATAGTCTCCCCTGCCTCCCAACAGCTTCCTCTTATGTGCCTCTTGATAAAAACCCTGTGAGGTTTACCAAAACCTTGCCCTTTTGATTTGAAACGACCAACTGACTTCACCCATGGCCCCTAGTCAAAGCATGTGCCCCAGGTCTTGTCCTTGTTTGCACTCTGCCTTCACCTCCCTGTGTGACCCTCAAGGCACGCCAACTACTTCCTCTAGGACCCGTGAGTGATAAACTTCTCTACTTCAATTTCTCTTGTGCTCTCTTGTTGAGAAACAACTCACCTTCCAGCACCCTGTGCTCCACTTAACAAGTGAGAATTTGACAAATGCACAAAAAAATCAGCTTTTAGTTTTGCTGATTTTGTTTATTGTTTTCCTGTTTTCAATATCATTGATTTTTGTCCTGATTTTTATTATTTATTTTCTTCTGGTTACTTTGGATTTAATTTGTGTTTCTTTTTCTTGTTTCATAATGTAGAAGCTTAGATGATTGGTTTTAGATCTTCCTTCTTTCTAATACATTCCTCCAATGCTGTAAATTTTCCTTTAAGTGCTGCCTTGCAGCATCACGCAAATTTTGAGAAGTTGTGTTTTTCATATTAGTTGAGTTCAAAATAGTTTTAAATTCCTCTTAATACTTCTTTTTTGACCCATGTGTTATTTAGAAGTGTGATAATCTCAAAATACATTTTTCCCAGCTATCTTCCTACTATTAATTTCTAATTTAATTCCATGTGGTCTGAGAGTATACTTTGTATCATATCTGTTCTTTTAAATGTGTCAACATGTGTTTTATGGTCCAGAATCGTGTCCATCTTGGTGAATGTCCACTATGAGCTTGAGAAGAACGTATATTCTGCTGTTGTTAGATGAAGTACTCTACAAATGTCAATCAGATCCATGGTTCTTGAAGCTGTTCAGTTCAACTATGTCCTTACTGATTTTCTACCCGCTGGTTCTGTCAATTGCTGTTAGAGAGATGTTGAAGTATCCAACTGTAAGAGTGGCTTTATCTATTTTTCCCTGTAGTTCTGTCAGTTTTTGCCTCGTGTATTTTGATGCTGTGTTGTTATGTGCATATACATTAAGGATTGTTAAGACTTCTTGGAAAATTGAGTCTTTTATCATCATGTAATACTCTTCCTTATCCCAAATGAGTTTCATATTTGCCGAACAGCTTATATTTATAATCCTAATCCCCTTAAATAACCTGCATGTGTTAAACAGTCATTGAAATATTTCAAGTGTTTAGAAAATAGACTGGTAAAACCTTATACTTACTTGTATACATTAATTCATGAAATAATAAATTCAGCTTGAAACCTGTAGTGAAGGATCTCCACAGTTCTAAATTTCAAGTGGAGTGTGAATATGAAAATATGCTTTTGTTATCAGTTAAACTAATAATAAAATTAAATTAGTGAAAAATCAGAAGAAAGAGGAGGAGGAAAAGAAGATAATATTCCTTGTTTTGAAATTTGCTTTATCTGAAACTAATATAGTTACTCCAGCTTCTTTTTGATAAGTTTTAGCACAATATATCTTTCTCCATCCTTTTACTTTAATCTACTTGTGTCTAAATATTTAAAATGAGTTTCTTGTAAACAATATATTGTGGTGTCCTATTTTTTTATCCCTCAGACAGTTTCTGTATTTTAATTGATGTATTTAGACTAATAAATTTTAAAGTGATTATTGATGTAGTTAGCTTCCTATCTACTATATTTGTAGCTATTTTCTATCCATTTCCTTTTTTCTTTGTTTCTTTTTTTGTCTTGCAATCTTTCTCTACCTTTTCTGTTTTTAATTGATGTTGTATATAGTTCATTTTCTCTTCTCTCTTATCAAGTATACATTTTTAAAATTTTTCTTAGTGGTTGCTCTAGAATTTGCAATATGTATTTACAACTATTTAATTTCAGTCTACTTTCAGATAACACTGTACACGCTTCATGGGTAGTGCAAGTAACCCAGAATATTTCCAATCCCTCCCTTTCATCCACTTATAACATTGCTGTCATTCATGTCTCTTGTCAATATGCTATAATCAACAAATATATTGTCCTTATACTTTTTAACACTCTGTTATCTCTTAAATCAATTAAGAATAAGAAAAATAAAATAGTTTACTTTCATGTATTCCTTCTCCAATTCTCTTCCTTTGTTTATATCAATCCATTATAATTTTTCCTACTCTCTGAAAAGCTTCTATTAACATTTCTTGTAAGGCAGATCTAGTGGCAAAACAATTCCTTCAAATTTTGTCTTTGGGAGTTTTTATTTCTCCTTTATTTATGAAGGATAATTTCACTGGATACAGAATTCTAGTGGTTTTTTTTTTTCCTTTCAATGCTTTAAATGTCTCATTCCATTCTCTTCTGGATTCCATGGTTAGGAAAGAGACCTTTGATATAATTCTTATCCTATTTCTCTGTAGGTAAGATATTTATTTTCTCTGCCTTTTTTCAAGATTCGCTCTCCACCTTTTATTTTCTGTAGCTTGAATGTGATATGCCTAGATGTATATTTAAGGGGTATTTATCTTGCTTGGTGTTCTCTGAGCTTCCTGGATCTGTATTTCTTGTTTATTATTTTTAGAAAACTCTCATCCATTATTACTTTAAAAATTCTTCTGTTCCTTCTGCACTTTCTTTCCTTCTGGTAATACCATCACATGTATTTTATGCTTTTTGTAATTGTCCCACGGTTCTTAGATTCTATGGCATCTTTTTAAACTTTTTCCTCTTTACATTTCAGTTTCTGAAGTTTTAGTGACATAGCCTCAAGTTCACTGATTCTTTACTTGGCCATGTCCAGTCTGCTTATGAACAAATCAAAGGTATTCTTCATTTCTCTTTGCTTATGAACAAATCAAAGGTATTCTTCATTTCTCTTACAGCGTTTTTCATTTCTAGAATTTTCTTTTGACTGTTAGAGCTTCCATCTATCTGCTTATATTACTCAGCTGTTCTTGCATGTTGTTCACTTTTTGCAGTAAAGCCCTAAGCATATTAATCATAGTTATTTTAAATTCTTGGTGTGATAATTCCAAAAATCTCTACCATATCTGAGTGTGGTACTAAGGCTGGTGTGTCTCTTCTTGACTGTGTTTTTTGCCCTTTAGCATGCATTGTAAATTTTGCTGAAAGCTGGACACGTATATCAGGTTAAAAAAAACTGATGTAGATAGGCCTTTAACGTGAAGTTTTATATTTATCTGGCTAGAAGTTACGTTGTATTTACTATTTTCTGTAGCTGTGCTGTCAGAGGCTAAAATTCCCTATACTCTCCCTGTTTTAGTCTCCCCCATTGTCTTTGGGCATTCCTAGAGACTCCTTAAACAGCTCTGAGGCTTACAATTCCTTCAGCTATAATCTCCTGCTATTAAACAGGAGCCCTATCGATGTTGTAGAAAGTTGTTGGCGGAGAGGAAGTGTTCCATAATCCTATGATTAGATCTTAGTCTTTTCGTTAAACTGTATTTTCTTTCCCCCATGTCAAAGGTTAAATGGGGCTGGATTTGGGTATTTCCCTTTACCCATGATCCTTTGGTGATCCTTTGGTAAAATCCCCATCACTTAGGATCTGGCAAAATAGAGTTGCTTAAGGGCAGGCCTTCTTAAAGAGAACAGAATGCTCTGACACATTTCAGAATTGTTACTTTTCCCTTCCTCTGCCCGAGGCATGACAGGATGTTGCACTGATTTTCACAGTGAGAGAATGATAGGTCTCCTGGAAATAAAACTCAAGATATTGTGGGTGCCCCCTAAGACTGGTCCCCCTCAGAGTTTGTAACTCTCAAGCTAGTCCACAGTGAGCTCAAGCAACATGTCAGTTACAGTTTAAGGTGTTCCTATCGATACTGGCTTTAGCTGCAGACTTCTGCTCCTGGACTTCTGTTCTCGAGCTGTGACTCTCTGTAGCCACTTGTCTCTTCAGTTTATGAGCCACAATTTGCTTCCTGTCCTCAGTTCTCTGAAGGATCTAAGAAAAGTTGGTGATTTTCAGTTTTGTTCTTCTTGTGAGGATGGGAGAGATGACTTCCAAGCTCTACATGTTGGACTGTAAACTGAAAGTCTCCCCAGTTACTAAGCATGAATAAATGATAGTTGCTCTAAGAAATAATTTCATTTATATAATAAAATAATAATGTGTCAAAGCTTATTAGAAATTCTAAGATTCTCAAATCTAACACACTCATTCTGTAGATTAGAAAATAAAAGCATAGGTCCAACACTGCAATTGTGGCAAAACTACACTTAAAACCTAATTATCCGGAGTCTTAACTCAGGACTCTCTTCTCCCAACACATAAATAGAATAAAGGAGAGGGCGAAAGCATGAGAATGCATCAAACCCTGTATCTATTCTTACAGCTGTGCTGTCTGAATGAGAACATGCTAGAAGAAAGATAGAGTGACTCTGAATCCAGTGGAACTATCAGGGAGAAGAGAGGATGACTTGATTGTGATCAGTGAAATCATAAAAATGGTTGGGTGCAGGGCTTTTAAATGGGGTCAACTTACTCCCTTTTCTTGATACAAGATGAATGGAAAAAGAAAAGAGGTGGCAGATCTCAAGAACTCAGCATACTTACATGTCACTTAATGAACTGACTGGTATTTGACTGAGAGATTTGAAAAATTAAGGGGGTAGGATAATTCTAATGCACAGAAAAGAAGTATTGTTCTCAGGAAAAGGTAGTCGTAGCTTATTAAAGTTAAGAAAAGGTAGAAAAATGTGCAATCTGTGTTTGAATAACCTGGTTCCTGACACTCTTGAGAGGAAAGCTTGTTTCATCTGGCTTTACATTTTTATTATGCATTTTATCTTAGGGAATATAGCACATCTAATTAATGTACCATGATAAATGGAGTTTCTGTATCATTAGAACCCACTTAAAAAGAATGAAAAGGGACCTCCATGTGCAAACACAGAAAAGTTAATCCCTAGCTATCAAAGGTTCATCTCCTGCAAAGTCATTTCACTTTGCTCATACATTTAATAAGAATCATTTATATAATATTCAGGCAATGGGAGAGAAACTGAAAAAAAAATTTTAATTGAGTTATTCAGCCATCAATTCAGGCTTGTCAGATTGTAAAAAGAGAAATTGAGATAGAAATCCTGAGAGAGGATTTCCTACTTGAAAAAAAAAAAGTCTGGAAAAACCCAAGTGGATCTTTTCACTATTCTGAGATGGGAAGGATACTTGCCAATTATTATAATTTTTATAACAGTGAAACTTCCAGTGACATTCTATTATACTTAGATTTCTAGGAGCCAGCTTCTTCAGCCTCTAATCTGTGCAAGATTTTTAACATGCTTATCTTAAGAATGACCTTTTTTAAAGAATATTTTTGATAACAGAAATACAGGGTAAAGGCAAACTGAGATGTATGTTTGCAAATTCTATCTTAGAAGTATTCATTATTCGTCACTATATGAAAGATATTTCCAATAATTCATAATAGGGAAACTTTAAGTTATTTTATTTTCATCGAAGAAAAGTTGATTTAAAAGGCTGATTGAATACTCTGTGGATAGGAGAGAGAAAAGCCTGCAGTTGCCATACCTTGCAAGTTTACAAGCTGGAACTTTATTCCCTCAAAGACAGCTCACATAAAACACATTGGCCATATTGACTAATTTGCCAGTCTACGTGGTGCACTTCTCTCAACTTTCTCTATCGTCTTATCCTGTCAGAATTTACTTTCTTAACATTTTAACTGCATTTGGAGGGCAAACAAACCAATAGAATTCCACCATGTATGTGCAGGAAAGATGATGAAATAAAGAATTCTCGATTCTGCAAACCAGAATAAAGAGCAAATATACTATGTCGCGTGAGATTTCTGTGCATTTCTTAGAACCACTTTTTAACAGACTTAACAAATTGAATATGTAATATAGAAGAAATTGGGTAAAAGATAAGAAATATTTCAGGCTAAAGAAATCCAGATATTTTAGTCTTGTACTTATTTAGTAGAAGGGTTTAAATTGTATGTAAAAAGAAGAATTTAATTGGAGAATTAGAACACAGAAATCTAAGATTGAATAAATATTATCGTAGACAGTTTTCTGCTTTAAACTATTATTTTAATTCATTATTCTCCCTTTAACTGGAGAATGTTACATAAAGAAAGGTCACAGATTTGGGAGTCAGTGGCTGCCTCTAACATAGTTTCTGATATAAAAGTTACATGACTCTATAGATTAAAAAATGAGTGAGTTATTAAGAGGTCTCTGCTACCAGTTGAGCAATTTTTTAAACAACATATCCCTTCATAAATACACATAAAGCAAATGTTCTAGTTCTTTCCTTCTCCTAATATATCCTGTAAATATGTGTGCGTGACACATTAATAAAATAATATTTATGTAAACCCCTCTGTCTCTAGTATCGTTCCAGGTAACATGCTTCTTCCAAGATGACAGCACTGGTCTGTTCTCTCACCCTCCTTTTCACCTTCACCTGGTGGGTTTATGTGCTGTCCTCTCAACTAGACATTACCTCAAACATCTTTTTGTTGTCCAATTTCCAAAAAAATAAAGTTATTTAAATCATTATTTAATCCATCGAGCATTATTTTCTGAGCAATGACTGTGCCCTTTGGGTGTGTAAAAGAGACCAACTCTCTTTCCTGGTAAACCTTGAAGTGAAACCTCACTTTCCACCCCAGCATTTCCCTGCTTCTTACTTTATCAAAGGCATAGATATTGGAATCTGAGATTAAATCAGGAGAAAATAATGCCTTAAAAGAGGCATATACTTACAACATTTCTGTTAACACTTATTTAACAATGCTGCATATATTTATTTAACATTTTGGACTTGATTTGCTAGACTCTAAGTTTCTTGGCCCTGTCTTCAAGATAGTTATATTAAAAAATTCTGTTATTCACCAATGATAGTTTGTATAGATATATTTTTCACACTGAATATTTTTTAAAATGTTTAATGTATGAGTTTATTCAATAAAGTATTTAAATCAAACTTTCAAACCAAAGTAGCATTTTCTTCAGTAGTTATCATAGACTCCCACATATTTACTTTCTAAATACAGTTTCTAATTGATCTACTTCCATATTCCCAAATAGTTACATATACTTTATGCATTTAATGATTTTACACTGACATTTAAATTGTTATTCATGCATTTTTCCATTTCTCATATTATTTTCCTTTAATCCAATGTGTGAAAATCTTGACACTATCTAAAATTCACCAACTAAATTTCTACACTTTCCCTTTTTCAAATGTACGTACCATTGGTATCAATATTATCTTTCTTCTCTCACGGATGGGAGGAGGATTGAAATGTTATCGATTTAGATGGGAAAATTGATTTATCCCTGCAGATTAAGCTATCTGATAGAAGTTTTTCAAACTGTGGTCAGGGCATTGAAAATACCTCAGCAGCATTGTCAGTAAACTGAAATTCTCATCCCTTAAAAACAGCTGCTTTGAGGAAAGAATAGCAAAAATACCCTATAACTGTAGAAGGACTTCAATCAATTCTCAGTCCTGCGTTCATACTTTTCTTATGACTGCAATTAGATACAATGTAAAGCTATAAGGAAGCAGCTAATTATTTGTCAAATAAAGGAACAAATTCTAGATCCCATAATTTGGACAAGATTCTAATAGGAAAGAAGTCTGTGGAAGTGTTGAAACAGTAACCTGTAATTCCTAATATCCAATCTGGAGACCTGTTGTACTGCATTGCCCGCTATCAAGTGTAACATAAAATGGCGGACTTTCCTGTCCCTACTTCTTTTTGCTAACAAAGGTAACATCTTTTAGAACCAAGCTATAAGCTATATCAAGGACAGCTATGGAGGTTTGAGAAATTTTGGTTTATCATCACAGATATAGTATTACTATGTTTTGAATACTTTAGATAATGATTAAAAACTAGATAACTTGAAGCATCTAAAAAAAGGAGAAGGTGTGAAAATAGCAAGATGGTGTTCTGTTTTTATTTTGGTGAAAAATAATTGCCGGACTTTGAGATAAATGCTTCAAATGAAAAAGAAAAGCTAGAGCAATAAATGAAACCTTTGATTAGAAATATTTTTCTTCATAAAATTTAGGAACAACCGAAAAGATAACGTTTAGAAATGCCCTTGGACATTATCTCTAACTTTTTATGTAGTAAACTAGTTAAACCTGAAATCCCCAGCATGACCCTTCAGTTGAAACCTATTAGAAGTTATCCTGATGCTCTCCCAACATGGCCTCTCTCAGTGTTACCATCACCATCACGAGCAGCAGTTTCCCACTTTAGTGAGAGAAGACACCATGAAGAAGACTCCATGTATGGAGTACAGAGAGAGTATATTTATATTTCCGCAGAACAAAACTGCAGAGAAAACAGGAAGTGGTTAAGAAAGTAATATTTTTGAGCCCACGGAATGCAGTTTAAAATATGGTAATAGATAAGTTTCATGTCTTTATTCTTGAGATACCCTAAAATCAAATCTGGTACAATTTTATTCTTTAGGATTTGCAAAGCTCAGTTACTATAAAGGGATGATGCACTTGAAAATGCTTATCTTTTAAAATAATCCCCTCCCCCGACCCAGGAACTAACAAATGCCTGAAATACATGGAAAGCAATCAGTTAGCATGTTAAAATCATGAAACAGTGTCTACATTTTTTAATAACAGCAAAAAAAATCATTTAAATTATTGGTGAGTTCAAGTACATATAAACTTTATGTAGAAGACCTTTGTCACTTTCCACTTATGTGATGTAATCCATTTTGAAATTTAGTACTTTGGAGAATGGCATTGGTCAAATAGTCACAGGGTCAGGGTCCATTATGTGTGTTTTTCCAGAAATGTCTATAAATTTTTCACTCCATCTAATATGAGTGTATATAGCATTCTGTGTTTCAACAGTTCACCTGTGGATTCAACAATGTTTACATGATAGAAATTTAATAATTTATAAGCCTAGATAACTGTTCATATGAATAAAAATTGTAAATATCCCAATCAGCCCTTACCTTTATTGTATCCTGCAATGATAGACATAGATTATTGTTATAAATGATTGAAATACAAACAAGCACTTGAAATCTGGTTTTCAGTTCTACTTATCTGCAGAAAACAACCTTACTGGCAAGAAAATATATATAAATCTTCTCCTTAAAATAAAAGTTGTGATATGCTGAAAAGCTTAACATTAGTTGATTTACCTCCTAGAATTTGGATGCTTTCCATCTCAAAAGAAGCATACCAATTCACTACTATATGGAAACAAACTAACAAAGCAACAAATAGATTATCATCTATAATGTTTGTAAACTAGACTATTTATATATTTGTACAATTGTTGAATAGTAAATTTTTATTTCTATCATTAGTCATTTTTAGAGTTTTATGTCAAACAAGCAAACTTAATAAATTAGTGAAGATAATGCTACATATGTTATACAGCTATGCTTTAAATATAAATATTTAAATTTTACATGAGCTTTTAATAACATTTTTGAAATAATTTATACCCTCGTATGTTTCATGATGATACATTATAGTCATGCCTCTTGGTTAAAACAAATTTGACATTGGTAGTGGCCTAAGGGGAAAAGCAGAATAAAAACAAAAATTTAATCAACAAGAGAGCATTTCTTCATTTCATAATAATAAAAGAAGCATTTTTTTATAAATGCCATGCTAATTGTATGGTGTTGAGTCTTGACTAATAAAGTATAATGACCAAAAAAGATAAAGAAAGAAAGAAAATAGTTTGCAGAGTCCGCAAAATATTAAACCAATACTCAGTGATCACAATCCAAAGAAAGATGACAGATTGCACAAGACATTTTTTCCTAAATCATATTAATATATGTGGGCTTTAAAATGCATTGTGCTTCATTTTCCTGCTTTCTCCCCACCATCTATAGGTTTTATGGTTATCTATTGCTGCAAAAAAATGTTCCCAAAACTTGGTGGTTTAAAACAATAACCTTGGAAACCCTTTGGGATGGTGGAGTACAGGCCTTAGAAAATATACTTCTCCATAAAAACAGTCAGAACTCTGGCAAATATTGTCAAAATGAACTTTTTCAGAACTCTATAAATTAACCAAAGTTTAGTTGAAAGAGTGATTATTTAATAGAAATGATGAAAATCACAGTGAAAACAAGTTTGTGGTGTTTTAACTTGTGCTATTCCCATCTCCCTTTCCCCGATCGTATTGCAATCTTGAATTCAGCAGCCTTGCAACAATGATAGCTGTCAAAACCAGCAGCCTAACAGCCCTTAGAGAGGGCAGAAAGGCTTTGGAGCTTCTCAAAGAGCCGCATCGCCAGAGATTGTCACTGTTTCACCTGCATGGATATTTCCTGAAAAAGTAGCATTCACAGAGTTTGTCTATGTTGGCATCAGGGCTCTCTCACCAAGAAACCCTACCCCCAGGATGTTCATAGAAAACATTCAGTGAGAATTGTTTAGCATCACAGCTGCTTGAGGTGGAAATACTAGTTGGGGCAAACAAGAGGCTTGCTAAAAAACTCAGAAAATCTGGAAAATGAGAAGCCTACAGGGGCATTGAAAAAGTGCAACATATCCCAAGGGCCTAGGTGGTCATGACTCCTGCCTTACCTTAGCCCAGCATTAACAAGGAACCTACTTTTTCTCACCCCTAGTATCAGTAGAGATTTGGTGGGTAATCTGAACTTCTCCCACCATTTAGCAGTAAAAAGGCAATGTGCTCCCTTGCCAGAACAGCATCAGAAAAGACTAGTTACAACAAAAAATTTAAGTAAGATCCAGAGTCTAATAATACAACACAAAAATGTTCAGTCTTCAATTGAAAATCAGTCATCATACCAAGAACTAGGAATATCTCGAATTTAACTTAAAAAATAGAGATTCAATTGATAACAACACTGAGATGACAGAGATATTAGAAATATCTAAGATTTTAAAATAGCCACTATAAAAACTCTTCAATGAGCAATTATGGACATGACTGAAAGAAATGAAACTACAGAGAGCCTCTTCAAAGAAATCGAATATATAAAGAAAAGTTCAATGTAAATATTACAACAATAGAAAAGTGCAATAATCGAAATAAAAAGATCAGGGATGAGCTTAACAGCAGAATGGAAGTGATATAGCCAAGAACAGCAGCAACAACAAAAACCAGTGAACTTGAAGACGGAACAGGAGAGATCATGCACTGTGAAGAACAGAGGAAATAGAATGAAAACAAGTGAACAAAGACTCAAGGACTTGCAGGACAATAAAAAAAGATTTAATAATCATGTAATTGAAGTCCTTAAAAGAGAGGTAAAAGAAGGAGGAGTTGTAAAAGTAGTAGAAGAAATAATGACTAAAAACTCTCCAAATTTTACAAGATACGTAAACCTGTAGCTACATGAAGTTGAGTTACTTTCAAACAGCATAATACCAAATAAATCCACACCAAGATACGTCATAATTTCTGAAAACTACAGATAAAGAATATATCTTGAGAACAGCCAAAGAAAAATGATTCTCACTTAGGGGAAAGACAATTTGAAGAGTATATTCTTCATCAGAAACCATGGATGCCAGAAGTAATAAACAAATAATAATATTTTTCATGTGCCACAAGAAAAGCACTGCCACCTGGATCATACCCAGGGAACAGACCCTTCAGGAATGAAGTGGAAATCAAGATGTTCTCACACAAAGGAAAACTAAAAGAATTTATTTCCAGCACACCTACCATAAATGATGGGTTAAAGAAAGTTTTCTAAGCAGAAAAGAAATGCTAAAAGAAGGAATCTTGAAACATCAAGAATGAAAAAGAAAACAATAAACAAAATATGGGCAAGCAAAATAGGTGTTCTTTTTCCTCTTATGTTTTCTAAATTATGTTTGATGGTTGAAGCAAAAATTATAACGCTGTCTAATGGGGCCTTACGTAGATGGGGAGGAGATATTTAAGGCAATCATATTGTAAAGTGAGGGGAGCAAGGGGCATAAAGGGAGACCAGGTTTCTATTCTTAACGTGAATGGTCAAAAGAGAGCATTTGACTAATCCTAGTAATTATTACTAATTTAGATCTATTTACCATCACCACGGTTATATATCACTGTGTTGAGTATCAAATGGTGCTATATTTTATTCAATTAAAGATATGATTTATAATAAGCTTGATAAAAAAGATAAGCTATTATAAGTATCTATATTGAAGGTCTTCCTATTCTTCTTTCTTCCATCCTAACTCTCCACAATTGTTTCTTTTTTATCATATCTTTTCTGTTTAAAAGATTTTCTTCTTTAATTGGAACTACTTTCCAATCTTTAAGGGTAGGTCTGCTAGTGACAAATGTTTTCAGTTTTCCTTGTCTGAGAATGTCTTTATTTCCTTTTCATTCCTGAAGGATAGTTTTGCCAAATATAGCCTTCACTATTGACAGAAATGTTTTTTCAGCACCTGAAAAATGTTGTGCCACTTCCTTCTTGCCACTAAGGTTTCAGATGAGAAATCTGCTGTCATTTGAATTGGTATTTCCTCTTATGGGTAATGTGTCATTTCTCTCTGGCTGCTTTCAAGATAATTTCTTCCCCTTTCATTTTCAAATGTTTAATGGTGTGGATTTCTTTGTATTTATTCTGTTTGGGTTTCACTCTGCTTCTTGAATATGTAGGATTGTAGCTTTTGCCAAATTTGAGAGTTTTTCAGCCATTATTCTAATCCTCTTTCAGTTCTACCTTCTTTCTCTTCTCCTGGGACTAAAATGATATAATGTTGGATCTTTTATTATTGCCCAAAGGCCCCCGAGGTTCTGTTCATCTTTTTCAGTCTATTTTGTCTATGCAGTTCAGATTGGGTAAATTCCATTGATCTCAAATTCACCACTTCTACTCTCTGTCATCTCCATTATACATTGAGTACATCCATTGAGAAATTTTTATGTTATTATATTTTCCAGTTCTATATTTTCATGACTCCAATTTCTTTGTTCAATTTTCTTTTCTTCTCATTTGTTGCAGTAGAATTTGTAATTCATTATTGAAACAGTTTTAGGATATTTGCTTTAAAATCCTTGTCAGATAATTCTACCATCTGATTCATCTCATTCATGTCAGTTGATGGTCTTTTTTAATTCATATTTTAATTTTCTTTCTTCTTGGTATGATGGGTGATTTTTTTTATTGTATCTTGTACATTTTGTCATCTACTAGGTCTTGTTTAAGTATTTTATTTTGGCAAGCAATCACACTGTTTAGGTTTAGTATGCAGGTTTTGGCCTACTATTACGGGCTATAGTTCTAATGACAGTTTAATTTTCAGAGCCTTTACAGTGTTATTTTGGTTGGTTTGGTTTGTCTGGTTCTGATAACTCCCTTTGGTCCCTGCAGGTGCTGCCTGAGGGATAAAATGGGTTTCTCCAGGCTGGGCCACTGAGGTTCCTCTGTTGGGGAAGTAGAATCTTAGGTTTATGGCAATAAAGTGGCTTTCCTGGCCTGGCACTTGTGGAGTAATGCCCCTACAGATGCCTTTCGGCAAGTAGTTGTCTCTGGATGGGGTGTGATATCTCAGGTATAGTGGGACAAAGAGACTTCCTAGACTATGTCACTTTTTGTGCTGGGTTCTCTCTTGCCAATGTTGCCTGGCCACCCTCATGCCTTTCAGTGGAGGCAGACATCTCAAGCCATAGAGACAAAGAACTTCTTGGGCCAGGCCACTGATTATGATGGAGCTCTCTTTGCCAGTGTTGCCTACCCACCCTTGCACCTCCTGGTGAAGGGAAGACATCTCACACTAATGGAGACAAAGAGGCTCCTTGGGCAAAGCCAATTATTTTAGGGTTCCTTTTGCTGTTGCCCACTGGCTGTCCCAATGTTTATGGGTCACTTGTTATTGAAAGAGTCTTGATGTTTTCACCCGCTGCTCTAGATCAGTCTGCCATGAGGAGGGGGATGTTGAGGGAAGCAGAATGTTGGATCCAATGGGGAATTATGGTGCTTTCCCTGGCTGCTTATTGTTAGCATGTCTTCCAATCAATCTTCCTTACCTATGGTGCTGGGCTTGTCTAACGCTGCTGAGGGGGATCCAGCTTGATGGAGGGGAGGAATGAGCCTACTTGAGCCTCCCTCTGTTGCTGAGTTAGGAATAGAGGAACAGTGGGTGTGGGTTACTTCTTTGGTTGGGTCGGGGGCCTATGATAACCTGCTACTGTATTGTTTCTCTAGTCCTGGGGGCCACAAACCGGTTTACCTTTCTCATTTTTCATCATTGCCTCTTACATTATATCCAAGGTTTCTTCCTCTCTCTCTGTCTCTCTCCTTTTCTCTCTCTTTCTATATATATATATATATATATATATATATATATATACACATATGCATGTATATGCTTGTTATTATATCAAGATTTCTCACAAATACACCCTGTATAGAAGTTAATAATAGATATGATATACTAATTAGCTTACCAATTAGAGCTACATTAGTTAACTATTGTGCAAAGTAAAGATTAAGGAAATAAATATTATGTAGTTTTTTTATGTCACTACCATTTCATATCTGTAAAAAGTTTACACTATGCTAAAATTGTTGTAGTAAAGTTTTATTGAAATATAACATACAAACAGTATATGTTAAGTGTACAGATCAATGAATGATGACATTTAGAATGAACTTGTTTAATCAAAATAGGAATAAAAAGTAGAGCATTAACAGTACTGCAAAATACTCTCATTTAAATCTGTCATAGTCACAAATCTAGAAGGAAACCACTAGGGCCAGCCCTGATGGAATAGCAGTTAAAGTTCATCATACTCCACTTTGGCAGCATGAATTTGGTTCCCAGGCACAGAAGCACACCATTTGGTCTGTTAGTGGCCTCACCGTGGTGGCAGCTCACATAAAACAAAAGGAGGAAGACTGGCAACAGATGTTAGCTCAGGGCGAATCTTCCTCAGCAAAAAAAAAAAGAAGAAAATGAAATGACTATAATGACTTAAAGATAGATTATTCCAGCCTATTTTTGAATTTTATATAAGTAAAATCACATTGTATGTATTAGTTCTTTCATAACCTAAATATTATTTTGGGGTAATATGTCCATTTGTTAGCTCTAGCTGTACTTAATTTTCATCGCTGTTTAGTATTCAATTTTTCAATACACTGCAATTTAATTCTCTATTTACTTATCAATATACTAATGAACATTTGGATTTGTTTTCAGTTGTGCTGCTATTAGGAATAGTGCTGCTATAAACACTTGTGTTCACTCCTTGGGTATTTACCTGGGATAGAAATTGCTGGTGCACAGAGTATACATATGTTCATCTTTGATATTTCATGCCTAAGAATTACACTAATATTTATTCAGATTTTGCATGGTATAGAACATCTTCCAAAGTTTTAGGTATATAAGGAGACATAAATTATGGCCCCTAATGTCAATAATATATAGAAATAGAAAGATAGAGTTATATAAGGCGTATGTTTAAAACATCAAAACATGCTATTAATAGGAAATTATATTCAGCTCATAATAATGGTTGTTAATGACAATTTTAGTATCATTAATTACCATTCTAAAAAGCACTATTTTTTATTCAGTGTTCACTAAGCTTAGTTATTTCCATACATCTTCTCTAAAATTGGTAAACATGTAGTGTTGTATCTATTTTGTGGATGAAAAAAATGAGGATAGGTGAAATTTGCTGCATTCTCTCCTTTCTCGTTTTAGCTGTATATTACACGCATTTGTACAGTGTCCCAAATGTCTCTTAGTTAACCATGAGTCTGCATTTTCTTTTCTTTTTTTTTCTGAGGAAGATTAGCCCTGAGCTAACATCTACCAATCCTCCTCTTTTTTCCTGAGGTAGACTGGCCCTGAGCTAACATCCATGCCCATCTTCCTCTATTTTATATGTGGGACACCTACCACAGCATGACTGGCCAAGTGGTGCCATGTCCGCACCCAGGATCTGAACAGTGAACCCCAGGCCGCCAAAGCGGAATGTGTGCACTTAACCCCTTCACCACCGGACTGGCACCCAATTCTGTATTTTCTATACTTTACTCTCCAAATTTGGATATTTTCACCTGTTCTATCCTCCACGTTATTCCTTCTCTGTTTTATGTGTTTAATCTACCATTGGATCCATTTTATGAAGTTTAATTTCAGTTATGCATTTTTCATTGTTAGTATTTCCATTTGGTTTTTCCCTCAAGTTTGTAATACCCTGCTTAAATTCTCCATCCAGTGATCTAATTTCCCACACATATAACCACAATTATTTTAAACTCCTTATCTAATTCTAAAGTTTCAACTTCTAATTAATTTACAATTGTTCTCTTTATCCTTATTTTTTCCAAAATGTTATTTAAAAATTTTTCAATCAGACAACAAAGGCAAATTTTAAAGATATGAAAGAATTCAGACCTTTTTCCAAAGTGAGTATACAATTTTTATGTTCCCACCAACAGTGTTTGAGATTCTCAGTTGTGTTATTTTGGTAACAACATTTGGTTTTGCCAGTGTTTTCAATTTTAGCCATTCTTGTGGATGTGTAGTGGTAGCTCCTGAGGATTATAATGTGTATTTTCCAACTGACAAGTGATGTTGAGAACGTCTTCGTGCACTTCATGCACGCATTGGCTGTTTGCATGTCTTCTTTTATGTATACCTGTTCAAACTTTTTGCCTACCTTGAATGGTGACCCTAAATAATATTTTCTGTCTCTGGTTTTTGATTTTCGAATGTTTGGAAAAATTAAACTTTGGACAATTACTTGTCAAATGTAAAGAGTTACACAATTATTTGTTACTGTTCTTACGGTTACCTTTTTCCTGAGCCAGGTTAGTGTGAAACTGATCTTAAGTGCTTCAGACAGAACCCAGTTGAAGCTCAGCAACAAAAATTACAAATTTCCTTTTTGGTAAATCTATATTTTTCTAAAACAAAATCAAATACCCCTCCCAGAACATTATCAAATAATAAGCTGTATGTTATATTATACTGTTCATGTAATATGTAATACTGTTCATACATAAATATAAAAGAAATGCTGACTGAAGAAAATCTAGTTCTTTACACCTCATAAATGCAATATTAAGAAATGGTGGTTATGTTGGTCAAAGTTTAATATAAGGAAAAAAGTCTTTGGGTTCTAAACTATGGAGGGTTAAATAAAGCAACTATACAACCTTTTGAAGGGGTCGGTTAGAAGTAAGGCGGGGGGCATTGGATATTTGTTTTCAAGATCCCTTCTCTGGACTTGTTAGCCAGAGCTCAGGGAGCTACTGCTGTTCCGCCCACCATGCCACTGCCCAAACTGCCTCACACCTGCAACGCATGTGGATGGAGTGTCTAGCTGCTATAAATACTTATTTTGTGGATTTGTGTGTCAACTGCCATAAACAAGGAGGTGTTGCTGAACCAAAAGTTGGTTCGCCTCCCGGCAAGTTAAAATTAGACCCTCGACCAGAAGTAGCTGTCACACAAAGTAGAATGTATCTGCAGCAAATAGGAGGCCACATGGAATCTTTTCCAAGGAAAATGGCTGTCTCTGAGCATGGGAAAGCAGGGACCATTTATTTTGGACGGAGAATGAATATTCGAAAGGGAGAAATGGGCATTCTCTTGTGCAGGCTCAGTTGGAAAACGTGGTTCCACATACACTGCAGGCTAAGCGCCTCCTGGAGAGGCGATCTTAGCACTAAAAATGAGGCAAAGTTCGTAGGCGCTGCTCTTGTGCTGGGGCTTGGTCTGCTTCAGGGTGGCTGGTGATGGCATCTCTCAAACAGTTAAATGCTTCCAAACCTACCTTGAGATCCTCGAGGCAATTAGTTAGGGACAGAGGTGTTTTCTGTTTAATTTCTGTCATCCATATTTCATATAATTACCTCTAATTGGCATAACTTCATTCAGCTACCCGAGATTCTGAAAAATCAGTTTCAGCTTTCTCCTGGTAGAAGAGGAGAGAGCTAATCAAAGTGTGGTTCCACCTCAGTAGTTAATGGGATTTAACCCAACATTTGATCTTTCATTGTAAATGTCCTGGACTGAAAGGCAATCCCACCCAGTTTCTCTATGAATCCTCATTTGCAAAAGATTCAGTATTTGAGTTGTTGAAGATGACCTAAATCTCTACTTGAAGATTGTTTCTGAGATATATTTAATAATGAGAACGAAAATCTTAATATATATAAAAGTATCAGAAAAATTTTGGCTTCGTACCTCTTTTCAAAGTGTTATAATGGGCTTATAGTTAACAAAAGAAAACAAAAATCAGAATACCAGTTACATAGCCATTTCTCTTTACATAATTCTAACAATAGTTCATGCTTTGGGATGGACCAGAGGTTATATACACTTCCATTCATTTAGCTTTTATCAGAAGTATGGTTGAATCATGCATAATGCTTTATTGTCTAAGTTTTTGGGTTTTCACAAAATACTTTATCTTCGAAGATTTTTTTTAGTCTAAATATAACAGAAAATCTCCCTGTGATTAACAACTAAAATGTTTTTTGCTTTCGTGTCATTGCCTTTGAATATTATAAGGCAGAGTTAATAATGTAAATACATGAATTTCCTTTACAACGTATTTCTGCTTAGCTTGAATGGAAGGGATTTGTAATAATGTTACCAGTAGCACATATAGTTTGTATCGTATGAAAAGAACAACTTGGCTGTTTTATAATAAATATTTCTTCCCTCCAGAAAATTACACATAGGCAATAGATTTAAAATAAAGTATAGGTACTGAATATGTGCACTGTTTTTACCCTTCTAACAGGGAAAAGACAAAATGTAATGAACCAATATGCATTTAAAACATTGAAACGAACCACATGCTTCATGCAGTGTTTCTTTTCCCTTTCACAAAGAATTGATTAAGAAAAAAACATAGTTAGGCCAGAGAAACAGACCCAAGCGTGTCGCAACTTCCTAAACTGGACAGAAAAGCTTAGCAGAAAGTCAATCCTACTGACCTTCTTCAGCAGGTATTTATAACTAAGGAATTCCTCTAATACAAGGATGAAGCAACTGGATTGTTCTCATGGGAGGTAATATAATTTTTAAAGACTTTTTACTTGGGATCATACCTGACTGTGCAAATTAGAAATGAAATGCAATGATTGAGCTTATTGATATTTCAATATCACCTTTCTGGCAATAATCAGTTACAAATTCAAAGCCAATGCATACTCTTCTGCCAATTCAAGTGGCTGCCATAGGAACAATTCATTTTTCTTTGATGCATATTTATATTTTACCATGACTCAGAAGTTACTACAAAGACCTGTAAAAAAATCTATTCTTCATTTATTTTTAGCTTTATATCTATAAAAATCCTATTTGTATGAACAAACTGTCCAAAAGAAACACAAAATAAATTTGAGGCTTAAATAAAGCAATTCTGTTCTAATTTTTGTTATAAAAACACTTTATGGGATTTGACCTCAGTACTTTTATGTTGCTCATTTTTTTGTGAAATTAGTTTTCTGGATTGCTATGAATGAAACATTTTCAGGGTCACTATTCTGATTTCACAGAGTGCCTTCTTCTGTCATTTTTCACTACAATGTTCCAAAATATAGTGCCTTGGCTTTTCAAATTCCCTGGCTCTATTATCCAACTCCACTATTTTTTCTGGTCTTTCTCTTTCCTTTGTTTCTTTTTTCCTTTTCATACCTGATTTTTGTTTACTGCCCAATACTTTCTCCTTCCCTTGGGTTCCTGTGCTGGAACAGAGCTGTGGCAACTCGGTTTCAAGAGATTATAGGAGCTAGACTGCTTCTGCTCCATTAGTCCTCATTGCAAACTTGGCTCTCAGATGCCATTGGAATAAGCAGAATCACTCTCTACTCACTAGTTCGAGGTCCCCTGTCTTCTGGTCTGGCAGGCCCTCTCTTACCTCCCTCTGATCTCCTTTGTTCTTACATGGATAACACAGAGGTGTCTTGTAGCTGTTGATTTGTTCCCAACGTGCTCTTTCGGCGGGTTACTTTAGACAGCGTGACACCTACTTCAGTGCAAACACTGCTTATGATTTCAGGTTTTGCTACTTAATTGCTCTGTCTGATTTTAGGTCAGCATTTGCAGAAAGTAAAAAGCTGCAGCTAATACCACCACTTTTCTGGAAACTACTTATTATGTTTTTTAAAAAATGCGATCATGAGTGGATTATTTTTTCTATTAAATTATTAAATATCATTTCTAGTGTTTAAGAAATTTAATGATTTTTTCATAAAACTATATTAAACAACCTGAACATTTTAATGTCTGTATATATGTATTCCATTATTTATTTTTTTATCTCTTTATTTGTGTTTTGTACGGGAAGACTGTATGGCTTCTCAACATATTTTTCTTATTTGATTATATGACCTACTCAGATGTTTGAGTACATTCTACAAACTACTTTAGCTCAATATCTACAGCATTATTTGAAATTTCATCAATATTGCAGAGCTATCTTTTTTTTTCATTTTGAATAATAAATTGTTCTTTGTCGCAATCAAAATTTAGTCAAGAAGTTAATTGTCTTATTTTTTTACCAAGACTGAATCTTGTATTCATATATTTCATGATAGATTCCTTCTGTAGCTCTTGTTGCTTTTCATGCCATTAATTTTATGTTTACTCATAAAGCTATTTGTTACATATTATTTTAATCTCTTTCTAGCTTCTTAAACAAAATTTAGCATATATTTATCTTAGTTTTTTTATTTTTTAAATTACAATTTAAGATTTCCAAGACATCAATTTAAAAATGTAATGTCTTGACTGTTGTTTTTGCTGTCACAGATAAATATATAGGAAGTGAATAGACAAGATTGTATGTGCCTTTATTTATTTTTTTTTCGGCTTTATCTTCCCAAACCCCAAGAACATAGTTGTATATCTTGGTTGCAGGTCCTTCTAGTTGTGGTGTGCCTTTATTTTTAAAAATGTGAAATTCAAATAATATCAAAGTCAGTTAATAAGTTTTAAAGAGTAAGTAATTATTCAAAATTTTGAGATTTTTGGCAAGGATTTTGCAATGTAGTAGGTTGAAATACTTCCTATACATGAGGAACACTTATATTAGACAAAAAATTCAAAATTTTCAAATGCTCTATTTAAAGGATGCCAAACAAGTAGTTGACTTCATTTTCCCTTTTCAGTTGCCTCTATGAAGTAATGAGCACATAGTAAATTCACTATTATTCTCCTGTGAAATTGACGCTCCTCATCTTAAATGCTGCTTAAAAAAATCTATCACAGCTTGCATAAATTACAGAGTCATACTGTTTGAAGATATGAAATTAGAACTCAGGAACTCCTCGCATTTAATTTTAAACTCAATGCTCCCAGATGCACATCTTTCTGAACAGTCCATTAATCAGAAAAGCTAGAAACCATTCATCATAGTTCAGTGTAACAATTCTTTCATATGTTCCTATCTTTGTTGGGCTATACATTTTGAAAATTGCTTACTCTTGGGCATTTTCTCCATTTGAAGATAAAATATCATGCCATCAACCTAAAATCTCCTCTATAATGATCTGAAAATGTGCTGTTCATTTTTTAAGGCATTCTGGAAAGCTGACAAGATCAAACAGTCAGCATTTGAATCATCACTAGCTTGAAGGATTTGATTATTAAAACATGTCTTCATCATTATAAAACTCATTCAGATACATATAAAAGAAAAAACAACATTTTTCATAATGGAAGAAAAAAAATGATAGGATAAAGATTGCATGTGATGCCTCTAATTGCTGTGGTGTTTTAGGTTTCAAAGGGAGCATGGGAGAGGCGGAAACTGTCAGGTGGTCTGAAAGCAAGAAACGGATGTTGCACTGACTCCGTACCTTCCACCATACTAAGGGAGAGACTTTCACTGCATTATATCTCCTCCAATCTCCAACTGTATCTGTTATCTCCCTTCTCTTGACAACCCAGAGCCTAGTAAAAAGAGAGACTAACGGTGAAAGTCCCTCTTACACATCTTGCAGAAACATTTGTTACTAAAAACAGGACTGCCTTCCTCTCTGGTGACAAATGCTATACCTTACCCAACAGACACTCCTGACGCTTGCCCCCAGGCAATGCAAATACAGGTCTTGATTCTAGAAAATGTATGTGGTTGTTACATCATTACATTACTGGCTTCTGATTCTCTGTCAGGTGCACCTGATTATACAAGTTTTCATTCATGCTGGAGCCAAAGCGACAAAAGAAACTTGGTAGCCTGAATACAGCTTGTAGAGTGGAATTCAATATTTGCTTCAAATTTAGGGAATTACTGAAGCACGGAGAGATGATTCAGATACCATGCAACCACCAAGGATATCGACCATAAACCATTTTTAAAGGTGTTTCTATTTTATGTCAACAGACATTTTTGCAATGCAATCACATTATAGATGTACTCTATATAAACATTTGACTTAAGGAACAATTGCCCTTTTTTTTTTGGTTTATTTTTAATGTTATATATGAACATGAAGCAGACTGATAGAGTGTAATTCTTCTCAACATTTTTCTTTTCTTTTTTTTTTTTTTTAAAGATTGACACCTGGGCTAACAACTGTTGCCAATCTCCCTTTTTTTTTTTTCTGCTTTATCTCCCCAAACGCCCCCTGTACACAGTTGTATATCTTAGCTGCATGTCCTTCTAGTTGTGGGATGTGGGACGCCGCCGCAACGTGGCCTGAGAGCGGTGCCATGCCGGCACCCAGCATCCAAACCCTGGGCCTCCGCAGCGGAGTGTGCGAACTTAACCACTCTGCCACGGAGCCGGCCCCAACATTTTTCATAGCATGGAACACACATTAAACAAAAATAATGGTATGACACTGGGGAAATCTGCCAAGGCTGACCATTGCTGCTCCAGATTCAGCCCAGATGGCCTAGTACCGGAAGGTAGTCAACATCTTTGCTCACCTGCCACCTATTCACAGCATCTCACTCAGGAAGATTTATTTAACTTATGTGAATCACACAGTCTCTAAGATCTGCTGTTTCCGATTTAGAAAATGGGATTAAATATATTTAAGTATATCCATATCTTAGAGATGTAAATATACCAATATCCACATGAGCAGATATTGATTCAAAAGAATTAAGACCATTATAGAATTAGAGTAGTCAAATATTAGTGTTACTGTTATGTTAATATTACAAAGCATACTTTCTATTAAGATTGCTTATTTTAATTTCAAAAATAGATATAATAAAGATGTATTTTTTGACTTTTTAATAACTTTTTATTTCAAAATAGATTTACAGTAAAGTTGCAAAGATAGTATAGAGTTCTCATATACACCATACCCAGTTTTCCCTATTATTAATCTCTTTCGTTAGTATAGTATATTTGTCACAGTTATTGAAGCAATATTTATGCATTATTTTAAACTAATACTCATCCCTTATTTAGATTTCCTTAGTTTTTACCCACTATCCTTTTGCAGTTCCAGAATCTCATCCAGGATACCATATCACATTTGCTGATAATGTCTCCTTACCCTCTCTTTGTTTGTGACAGTTATGATGTAATATTTATTCTTATCTGTAAAAATGTTTATAAAATATGTAATGTTTTGTATAAGTGAATTTTTAATTGTACAAAAGGTACTTTGCTACAGATATCATTCCTCTATGTAGTTTTATAAATATATAGCTTTCAACTGCTTGCTACCACCAAAAAAAATATTTGCAGTGAACATCACTGTTTATAGTCAATTATGGATTTATGTGAGAATTTCTTTGAACTATTTATACAGAAATGACACTTAGAGTTACAAATTTTCCTTCTACTTACATTGGTATTCTAAGTAACAATTGACGTTATCTAACTGACATGTTAGGAAAGTTTCTGTTTATTCAAAAAATTATCAAGTGATGAAACAAATTTATGGGCTTTTTTCTCTTTTAGGCTAGTAGTATAATTACACTGATGGGTTTTCTGACATTAAACCATCTTTGCATTCTCCAGTGGAGAGAATTCTATGATGACACTCTAGATTCCCATCCTCTTTTGTACATGCTCTTTACAATTCCCTTGACTTGAGTGTGGGCAGGATATGATTGATTTTACTGCTGTGACTAGGTTACATTACATGGCAAAAGGGAAGAGATTTTGATGTAATTGTATTCCCTAATCAGTTAACTTTCAAGTAGGGGATTATCCTGGGATTGTTTGACTTAATCAGTTGGAAGGGAGACTATCTTTGAGAGATCTAACTAAATCAGTTGGAAGTCTTTAAAACAGAGCTCAAGCGTACCTTGGAAAGAGGCTGCATCTCCACTGTGGACAGCAGCCTTCTTCTGTGACTGTGTTGCTCCTGACTGCTCGTGATCTTCTCTTCCTGTTAGCCTGCACTGTGCACTTTGAACTTGTTTAGCCACTTCCCCTGCTCAATTGTGTATGCCAATTTCTTGTAATAAATAATATGTGAATAAGTAGTAAATAAGTAAACAAACATTAACTACTTATGTAAGTGTGTGTATGATTGTCAAATTTTCTTAAAATTAACAGGAGAGTAAGTTATTGAATATATATTTATGTTTATATATATTTATATATTTACTTTCAAGGATATGGGGAATCCACTGATACAGTACTTCCTTAAATGAGTGATTCAGTTCCTGTTTAATATTTTGCCTTCTAAGTTTCTACTACAGGAACCAATGAACATCTTAAGTAAATGGTTTCTCATCAATAAGTGTTGTTTTATATAGTCTCAAAATGTTGAATATCAAATACATTCATACTTAAACAAATTTTATTATTCTAAGTAAAATTTAACAAATTCATTTTGAAGGTGCTTTCAAACTTCAAAGGACTTCCTTCGGTGTTTTCCTACCATATTTTTTCCCTATGTAAGACAGATTGATGTGGAGTATGACAGACAGCTAGACAATGCAACTGATTTAAATACTTAAAAACTAATGTATTATTCATCAATCAAATCGCACAGGGGTGTATCAAGAGGACAATCGGAGATAGTCAAATGACAATGGTTTGAACTGCTTTCTTGAACATTGTTATCAAGTTTTTTCAATCAGTAGTCTATATCATTCTTTTCTATTCTCTAGTAAACATTACACTCCAATCAACTGTAAGATTTCAAAGAAGGAACACACACACACACAAGAGTGGTGATAGCGGCTAAGATTTCTAGATTTTTATATTTAAACGATTACATATTATAAAAATTGGTTAAATTACTGTCTCTTGCTTATATTCTATACTTATATCCTTATATTCTATATTCTATACATGATACATAATACATTATAAACATTTTTATATAAATAAACTCAAAGATGTTTATTTTTCCACAAATCCTTATAAAGAAATATCAGGCTTGATTATTCAACTACAATAGTACATTTCATTTAGGTATTTTTCTTTTTAGTTATTAAAGTGTATCGATAATTCCTGAGCTTAAGAGTACAAAGTCTGGTGGTGCTGCCTCGACTTTATTTATAACTCCACCATTTACTCTCTGATGACCTCGTGAAACTCACCTGTAACATGGATTATTACTGCCAATTGCGTGAAGCTAATAAAGATAGAAGATTTTAATGGATACAAAGTGCTTAGGATAGTGACCAATTCATAGAATGGTCTTGGTATATATTATATAGTTTTAGCATTTTAGTGGTAGAAATATTTTATTTTCCTCATTGTATTAATAATGCCTTCCATATTAAAAAAGTGTGTTCCCTTGTTCATTGATACACATTTGAAAGAAAATAGCAGAGTTTTACTTCACCTCTCCTGGATAGCTTCTATTCACTCTGCTCCTAGTCCAGTGGCTATTTACAAGGCTCCTTAAAAAAAACCCAAAAGATATGAGATGAAAAATGCTTTTTTATTTGCAATACGTTTTGCATATTTGTGAGAGGCTAATAAGAAAATGTGTGTTTATTTTATTTAGAAGGTCTATTTTTTATTTTGCATCTTTGGAGAGAGTGTGCTGGGAAATAATTTAGGGGATCATGGGTAAAGAGAAAGGAATGTTGCATAATAAAGTTGTTGAAATGCATTCAATAGTATATTTCTTTTCCACATATAGTTCTCATTATCTCCCTTTAAACTTGTTTATTTCTTTTAAACAATTTGTTCTCTAAGAAAGTATAAAATTATTAGTTCTCTGTGTTCGGAAACTTACTTAATGTGCTATGCACTCCCATATAGCCTTTCCCTAGGCTATTTATTATAGCACCAGCAGATGAATTTTAGATGTCAGTTAATGATGCAAGATGAGTCACAGTGATGATTTTTATTAGAAAATGGGATAGCCCAAGAAAATGAAAATCTAAATCTAGCAATTTATATAGAATAAATGACTTCTTAAACTTTATTCAAATATTAAAGACTGTAGCAACTGCAGATTTTAATGAATACTTCATTGTGAGCTTCCAAAATACACTCTCATGTGTGTATATTTTTGCCTAAATATTTGTCTATATTTTTGTTCCTACTTAATTTCATGTTTTGAAGAGTAGAATTCTTTAGGAAGCACTCTCATGTGTAATTTTTAGGACATAAAATGCAATTTGCTTATAATCATGAATGAATAACCAGAAGGTAGTTTAAATTTGGCAAATAAATTCGCAGTCATTACCTAACCTGCTGAATTCCTGAAATCAGCTTGCTCTCTGGGTCACTGCTAGTTCTTTTGGAAAGATCAACATCAAACAGACCATATTAAAGTTGGGAAGTCTTTGTACCTTGGCTTTGATGTATGTAAATATTAAATATACTCATTAAAATATACTTTAAATATAGCTCTACACTTATAGAGAAACATCATTTTGACTGAGTAATTCGCAGTGTCATATTAGTTATCACTTAAGTCAATAGCACTTAAATCATACCCTAGAATCAGAATGTATATCACAGAAGAAAGGGGCTAATATTTTTCATTTATCTTATGTGAGAAGTGCTCCACATGGAATTGTTATTCACAGTCAATCTGAGATGTATGCCATCATTCCGCATTTTATATATAAGGTAACTAAGACTCAGAGTGGTTAACTTGTCCAGTGTTACAGACATGGGGGCTGACTGTGCCTTCTTATATATGATTTCAAATCCTGGGCTCTTCTAGCATGCTACTCTGCCTTCACAAGTGAGTTAACTCAAGTTCAAAAGTGTGCAAATGTGTATATTTTTTTCTTTCTAAACTTACTTTATTGAGATATGGCTCACACATAATAAGATGCACTTGTTCTTAAATGTCTATTTTTTAAAAATTGAGACAAATATATACACCCATATAACTACCACCATAATCTTGATATAGCATACTTTCATTCTCCAAAATAGCCCCTTCTGTCCTTTCTTAGTCAATTTCCCCAAATCTCAGCCCTAGACATCCACTAATCTGTTTTCTGTTATGCTAAGTAAGTTTTGCCTCTTCCAGAATTGTATATAAAGAGGTCATACAGTATGTATAATTTGTGTCTGTCTTCTTTCATTCAGCATAACACCTTTTGGAATTCATTTATATTCTTATGTTTATCACTACAGAGTTATCTTTTATTATTCAGTATTCAACTGTATGGTTATACAAAAATTTATCTACTCATTAATTGATGGACATTAATTTTGTTACTGGATTTTGACTAATGTAAGTAAAGCAGTTATGAGCATCCATGTACATTTTTTTGCAGACATACGTTTTTATTTCTCTTGGGTATTACCTAAAAGTGGAATTGCTGGATCAAATGTTAAGTGTTGATAAGCGGAGCACCCTTGTTTAAACTCTTGCAACATTCAGCAGAGACCCCCAAAAGCCTCACGTTTTAGAGTAAAGGCTGCTCTAGACCCTCTGTTACAAAACAAAAATACGCTTTGAACAGGATAAAGCTTTTTTTCATGTTAACTTAAATTACTGAAGAAATAAAACTCACACTCATTAAAAGAAAATCTAGACACTAGAAACCGTAACATTCGTAATGTCCAGCATCTAATCAAAACTTACTGCACATGCAAAAGAAGTAGGAGAATGTGATCCATAACAAAGAAAAACAAATAAACAAACAGGAAATTAAAACAGACCCAGAAACAACATAAAGAATTATGGACTTAGCAAACAACCTTTTAACTCTATAAGGATTTTTACTCAACTCATTGCCTATAACTCTACTACAATTTTCCAACCCTAGAGGTTGAAACTAGTCAATGCTGCAAAAACCGCTGGTGTTAGACAGTGTTACAGTCCTCTAAAAAACTAAGATAAAATGCTTTAATTTGAAAAAGGTACAAAAAAGAGGAAGATCCAATCAGTTATAATATTTATATATTTGTAACTTCACTGTAAAATGTTTTTTTCTTTCCGGTTTACATGTGCTGCCTATGAGAAAGTAAGTTTATTGCCAACCTACAACCACATCTGTTTATATAAATATTCCATCTAATTGAAGTACAATAGTATATATAAAATTTGAAACTTATAGGTCATTAAACAAATTGACAATTATATTAGTATTTCTCTTTATTCTGGTCTTCATGCAGACTATTTATTCTGCATGACAAATAATTCCTGATTCAAATAACTGATTAGGGTGGCTCTTCATTTCCGAACTTTTTTCTAAGATTAATTCATACTTCTATAATGAAAAGGTTAGCAATCTAATGTTCTGTGTTCTTAAAAGTTACTGTATCATTACTTCAGTATAAAATTGAATATTTACTAAATAACTGTGAATTTAAAAAATTCACTTGAGATGGCCCCCTTCAAATTAAACACTGATCCAACTGAAATCTTTTCCATTGGTCTATACACAAAGGTGACGAGAATATTTGTGTATTTGCCTATGCCAATGTGTCCATAACTTATCTCCACAGGAGGACGCACACGCTCACTCATTTGCTCCTGTTGCTGTGCTTCCTGACCGACAGCGCTGCAGACTCTCCTCTCCTGATTCTATCCTTTGGCTATCATAGCCGCGTTTCACCCTTCTGTTTGTTTCCTTACAGTTATTGAATACAACACATTCTCAATAGGAACTTGTTGGCTATATTTCTTCTTATTGAAATGGAAATACAGTACTTATCACAGGCAATTCATGGATTCCTAAAAAAATTTATTCAGATATTATTTACTAGAAATGCTCTAAGAGAATTTTATAAGCAATGAAAATCTTTGTCATTATTTACGATAGACTACTTTCCAAAGCATACGTTTATGTTGTTTAGTCTAAGGGGATCTTTATTAAAATTACTTTTCTCGAATCTATTGTAATATCTGATATATAATATTTTTAGCATAGTTCATATAATATACCTCGTTTTAACATCTTTGGCATTATAGAGAAGAGGCTATCAAAGATATGGTGAATCTTTATATCTTTTTTATGATTTTCTTCCTTATATTTCACCTAAAGTGTTCGTATCTTTAACAAAATCTCCTCTAAATCCTGATGGAAATGTGTTTTGAAATACTTTTCTACATTAACGTGAAACAAATTAGCAACAAGATTGCATCACATGGTGATATTGTTTTCCCATCAAACAGTTTACCGTCCTTTCAGTCCACAAAACTTTAGTGCCTTTTCCCAAGAGAAAGCCTTCAGCAAAGGAAGGACACTTCAGAGCACAGAACAGAAGAATTATAAAACTGTCATAGATGTCAGAATATATTGCAATCAGCAGCAGAGTAGCATTGCCTGGAAAACAGCCATTTCATCTAAGGAGTTCTTTATGGTCTAGTAAATTGCATTACATTTAAACAAAATAGAAATGACATTCTTACACAAAATAGTTTAATCACTCAGTACATGGTTAATTTTTCTGACATATCCTATTTCTTCATTTTATGAAATGTGTGGGTTTTTTTATTTGCTTTGAATTCAAGAGTATATCGAAATAAACTTGATTTTACCAAAGGGGATGGTAATATATAAAAGAAAGCCCCTTTCCCATGAAAAAAGCAATACAGGCTTTTAGAAAGAGACTGTAGAAAATAATTTCAAATATTAAATCTAAATAATTGTAACCGTGTATTTGTTGATAGACACACAGAAAGAGAGAAAATATAGAAAGAAGGGAATACCAAAACAGCAACACTAGTAAGGAAAGATGTTAATCAAAACTTGTCTTGCTAATTTTAAAGTCTTGTTATCTTGAATAGGGACCATTTTGAACAGAAACCCCAGGATATTGACTATATTCATCTGGTTAGCATGATTTTTCCTTATTCTTCATTTACATCCTTTTATTATTCTTTGTTCTATTTTTTTACCTTATGCTCACATTTCAAGGCATTGGACTCATTTGGTCATGTCATTAAGAAGTGCTGGATCCAGGATTTTATTATTTGATTATTGAGTGCTTTGCACATTCTGAAGCAAATTAGTATTCCAGCTTTGCTGCTCACTGCTAGACACTGAACGCAGATAGAACACATTATGCTTTAGACTAGTTAAGAGGTTTTAAATTAGATTTGTGACTTGAAAGTTTGAATAAGAAAACTAATAGAACACAAAATGAAGCAGAGGGAAAATTAGATTAATTATCTACATCATTCAGTGTGAATGGTTGCTGATGTACTGTGTTGTTGAGTGGTATTTTGGTACTAAAATATGCCTTCATTTTGCCTACATTAAGTTGCCATAATAGTTGTGAAAACACATATACATATTTACAGATCATAATATCTTGGAGTATTTCTAAAATTAAAATATATTTAAATTGGCCATTCATATTTTCTCTCTCTCACTCTCCAATTAAGAATATTTACATTTGTGATGAGTCCAAATATTTATCGTGTATATTTTTTTCCATTAAAATAACTGCTCTAACTTATTAGTTCGAGATACTATATACAAAGTGCAAAGACATATATTTTTCCTAGTCATTTTTATTCCTGAACCTCTAAAAAGATGTTGTCTTCCATTCACCCAGGAAAAAATGCCAAAGAGCAATGGCATCTGCAGGAATTGCACATTTCAGTGTAACAACAAAGGTCACACTCTCTTAATCTATTTCCAAGGCTACTTCTGCATACGTTAGGTAATCCAGAGAAATTGACTGGATCCTCCTGCAAATCTGGTTCAGTTCAGATGCCTTAAATTCCTATGTCGTGTGTGTGTGTGTGTGTGTGTGTGTGTGTGTGTGTGTGTGTGTGTCTTTTGCTCTTGTTTCAGTCTTCTCTAATGGCAATGACATTGATATTTAACTGAAATAATTCCTGCTGGTACATCAAACATGCCTGACTAAACATCCACCTGTTCCTCGTAAATGGCATCAGGTGCTCATTCTGTGTGACAAGCTATGTTTTAATTTTAAATATTCATTTTTTAATACTCTGAACTTCAGTAGGGTAAGACTGCCATAATGCCCTCTGATTGGTAAAATAGTGAGGAAATCAGGAAAGAAGGTTTGCAATTTTGTGCTTGATAATGAATGAAGCTTGAGAATTAGTATTAAAGTAATTATAACATAAATGCAAGATGGTTCCTAGTTAAGATTTCTTTTAGAATTTTATGGATTAATTATATAAATTCAGAGTTGGAAGCAACCTGCTTATCTCTCCAGAAAATAACTAAGCAGATTATAAATTATCTCTCATTCTTTCTAAGTATATGTGCATTTTTATATAAGGTAAATATTTTCAATAACTATATTCCTTTCAATTTAAATTTCAACTGATTAAAATAAAATGATAAAGGCCTGTTTACCAAAGTGTGGTAGAAAGATATGGAATACGTAGATTTTTTTAGGCAAAAATGCAGCATGCCTGGATAAGACAACACAAAGTATCAGAGCATCAAATCAAATTATCACAAAACAGAAATTTTACAGAATCAAGTTTTATTATTAATTATAAGTAATGACTAAAGAAAATTCTCAGGAGAAGCAGGGAGAGTTCTGGGAAGGTCTTTATGTCTCCTCAGGTCCTCTCCTGCCTTCCCAGGATGCCCTCAGGCCAAGATTAATATATTAAAAATCTAAGTTTTATATGTATCACCGCAGTTTAAACGAGAGATGTTCAACCCTGAAATGTCTCCACTTTATACTCAGATAGTTGCACAGACTATGCGATATTTCCTACAAAGAATGCCTCAGAAATCTATGATTCCAGGTTTGTTTACAATGGTGTTCTACACAAACTAAGTATAGCATACTTAGGAGAAATTCTTCCCATACGCGAGAACTCTCCAGCTAGTAAAAATCATTCATGTGATTTCCAAGAGTTCTGTCATAAGCACCTTATGTGAATATTTGACTGGATCATCTTTATTTATTTATTTCCAGGGGAGGTTCCGCTTTTTCACCATAATTGTAAAATGAAAGAAAAGATTGCAGATTTGCTGCTAACCCTTTCTCGGCAGTTTTGTCATTTGTTGTTGTTTACTGTGTGAAGGATACAGAGTGAAGAAGACAGAATATATGCAAAGAGCTTACAACAATGCCTGATGCAGAATCTGTTCAATTTACGCTCTATTATTAATATTACGATTATCCTGTTAAAATAAATAGTTCTCATTTCTATAAACATTAAAAACAAATAATCTATGATTTTAGGAGAGGCTTTTAAAATCCACAAACATTTTATGAGTCAAAGCAAGACATAAATTTCCTTGTAAATAAGAATGGAAAAGGAGAGTCTGAACATAATGTTTAATAAGGAAGAGTTTTTACTAATCAGATATCAGTATTTAGTTCTAGCCACAATAAAAGAATACCTACCTCAGGCACTGTCTGAGACTTAATTTTCATATGGTTTAAAGTCATGAGAATTTTTAAGTACATGCAAAGAAAATCTTCGTGTGTGGCGTATTACTAGTCTAGGAAAAAAACGATCTATTTTGAGGGAACTATCATTCTCATTTATAGCTTAAAATGTACAATTCGATCTGTTTAGAATTTAGCAAGCTATGGGCTATCAATATATTAGAGGAAAAATTATGTTCCTATTAGTGGACTTGATGAATATTTTATGATCAAGAAAAAAAAATGTTCAATGATTTGTACAAATCACACCAGAAACAGTCTCAATGTAGGCTAAGACAGAACCTAATGTCACTGCAAAATGTGATTAACATGATGAGCATGGATCCATATGAGAAAGGAAACAAAGCACATATATATATATGGAATCTACATATTCCATGTCCATCCCATCATGGCTACACACAGAAGATAACAGAAAAGGAAAATAACATGATTGGGATTACTCACACTGAGAGCTGATTGTTCAGAAAATGAGTAAAATAATTGGATAATTATGGAAGCAGAAATAAAATGGAACATACGCAGCATGGACCAAAGGTCTTGAGAAGGACATCTTGCATAAATTGAATTGTCTTATCTGTTTTTAATGTGCATAACCTGAGGTCCAGAAGACTCCTACAGAAATGATCCTAAGGCTAAAATCCAGAATGAAGTAAAGAGCCTAAATAAAGCAGTAGTCACAAATTTCCTAAAGATGCTTCTGCATTAATCCTGATTTACCATCAATTCTATCTTTAGGCCATATAGAGAAACTGTGATGGAAACTTAGGTATGGAGGTAATCATTCTTTTTTTTCAAGTGTCTATTATATTTCCTAGGGGAGAGGAAATACATTTACCTTAAATGAAAATTCTAGACTGAGCAGATAAGTCTTATTTTCTGTGTTCAAGGCACTCTGGGTAAATATTTATTTTATTTATTTTTTAATATTCGCAATTTTGTTGAAGGAATAATGCAGACAGCTTTTTAAATCATTTTTATTAAAAAGTTAATAAAACATAAACGGATTAGAATATTGTACATTACTTGCCCAGATTGCCACAGCAAGCATATATTAGCATTAGCATTTGGCACCACGTATATAGGCCATCAAAATACAAAATATTTAAGCTAACATATTGCCTCAGAATAAAATGTATTAAAAAGTAACTGGGGAAGAGCAACTTCCAGAATGGCAGAGTAGAGATCTTCATAGACCCCCTCTCTAGTGAAACAACCATATTGCTGAAAATTAAAAAAAAAAAATTAAAGTCTCTGAAATTGTTCTAAGATCACACAGCAAATGGAGAAACATATAGTTGAGAAATTCTACTAAATCTCAGTAAGAGCTATGACAGTATGTGAGCCTTGAGACATGACCCACTCCCTCCACTCTCAGGCCAGTGTGACAGAAGCTCTGCTCCTGATGGGTGCAGGCAAGAAGACAGGGCTCCCTCTCCCTGGAAGTTCCTGTTCTAGGGTAATGTTTTCTTCCTGGTAGAGGTAGACAAGAATTTATCATCTGCTATTCCCACATCTATGTTGTAAAAGCTTTATTTCAGGCAAGCAGAGCAAAAAACAATTGTCTGCTTCATCTATCAAGCTTCTACTCACAGAGTAGAAGACTACTCCAGTGTGGCAAGTTGAGAATCCCAGACCTAAACCATCCTACCACAGCTTGCTCATATGGTAAGTGTTCCATCCAGGAAAAGCAAGCCAAGAAACCAGGGGCTCTCATCCATGCCCAGTGCTCTGCTTTTAGAGTAGGAGTGAGACAAATGAGCCACTCTTCACCTCCCCAGCTCTGGAGCAATAGCACATAGGTTCTGCCCAGGTAGAGTGGTGGGCCATAATAACAGAAATTTGTAGCTCTCTATAAGGTGACTGATCTTATTTGAAGTATAGTTTGGGGAGCTTCAAGCCTAAGGATATTATCAAAAAATGGAGATCTTGGGGGCTTGCCCAGTGGCCTAGTGGTTAGATTGGGTGAGTTCCACTTTGGTGGCCTGGGTTCAGTTCCCAGGCATGGACATACACTGTTCATCAGCAGCCATGTTGTGGTGGTGACCCACATACAAAATAGAGCAAGACTGGCACAGATGTTAGCTCAGGTCAAATCTTCCTCAAGAAAAAAATAAATGGAGATCTTAGTGATGAGCAATTAAGAGGAGGCTGGTAGCTCCTTGATAACAACAAGTAAAATGGTAGACTAGCTAGACATTTATCAGAGAGAACCAGGGAAAAGAAGTTAAAAAAAAGTCTTCTTAGGATTATTCAGGCCTCAAAGACTGTCCTCAAAAGACAATCCTGCAAATGAGACTGACTTAATTGGAACAGACTGTGTAGCAACTTACACCTCAGGCATTATCAAAAACAGCAGAGTGATCAACTAGTAACCATTGGAGGCAAACATGTGTATGTGATACTAATAGAAGCAGACCAGGCAAAAAGTCACCCATAGAGTATGGGGTGTCAGGAAGATGGTGCAACTTCTGAGGTGTGACATCGGAGGCCAGATTTGGCAGGGACAATAGAATGCTCTGGAAGAGTCTATCAAAATCACTAAACACATAAACAAGCAAATAATAACAACAGCAAGACAGTTTTTAATAAAAAAACATGAAACATACAAAAAACATACAAAAAAAAAAAAAAGACAGTGTGACTTACTGAAAAATAAAGCAGACAATAGAAACTACCTTCAAGGTGGCCCAAATGTGGTATTTAACAGGAAAAAAAAATTCAAAGTACTATTATAAATACGTCCAAAACCTGAATACTGAAAACTTCCAAATTTGATGAAAAATTTAACCTACACATGCTAGAAGCTCAATTGACTCCAAGTAAAATATACAGAAAGATATCTACAATGAAACACTTCATAGTAGAACTGCTGAAAGACACGGAGAGAATCTTGAAAGTAGCAAAAGAAAAATGACTTGTCACATACAAGGAAATTCAATAAGAGTTATAGCTGCTTTCTCATGAGAAACAGTGGAGGCCAGAAGGCAGTGGGATGACCTATGCAAAGAGCTGACAGACAAAATATCCGTCAGACTAGAATCTTGTATCCAACAAAACTATTTTCCAAAATGAAGGTGAAATTAACATATCCCCCTAAAAACAACAACTGAGAGTATTCATTGTTAGCAGTTATGACATATTAAAGGAGTTCTTCAGGATGAAAGCAAGTGACCCCATATGACAATTTTAATCAACACAGAAAAGTAAGTGGTCTAGATAACAACTTGAATCCACATGGAAAATCAGAATTATGGGAAAGCTAATTATATAGATAATTGTAAAAGGCAGTATAATTGAATATTTACTCTTCTTTCTTCTCTTATTTAAAATGAATTGTCTAAAACAATAGGTATATAATTGTGTTATTAAGGTGATGGCATATAGAAAGGTAATATATCTAACAATTATTTCCCAATGGAGGCAGATGGGAGCAAAAGTTGCATTGGAAGAAGAAAATACCAAAAGTTGGTAAGGGAACCCATGGGGGAAAAAAGGAACATTATACTTGTAAATATCTGTATTAAAAAAGAAGAAAAATCTAAAATCTATAACTTTGCTTTCTAATTTCAAATACTGGAAAAGATATTGGCAAACTAAACCTAAAGCAACCAGAAGAAAAGAAATGACAAAGATCACATCAGGAATAAATTGAATAGAGAATAGAAAAATAATTAGAGGAGATGAACAAAACCAGTGGTTGATTTCCTAAAACCACTGACAAAATGGTTAAACCTTAACCAGATTGAAAGGTAGGGCGTAGAAAATTTCAAATCACTAAAATTATCAATAAAGAAAGATGTTCTTTATAATCCTTTTTTTTTAATTTAGGAAAAATAATCACTACTGGCCTTACCTAAATAAAATGGACTATAACCAAATACTGTGAATAGCTATAAAACAGCAAATTAGGTAACTTAGGTGAAATGTAAAAAACTCAAGAAAGTATAAACTACTGAAGCTTACTCAAGAAGAAATAGACAACCTGAATACACATATAACAAAATAAAAATTTAGAAATTTTCCACAATAAAAAGCTTAGGCTGGACAGCTTCACTGCTGAATTCTACTAACCATTCAAAAATAAATAGCAAGTTTTCATAAACTAGATCAAAAATTCAGAAAGAATGGAATATTTAAGAACTCTTTCTGTAAGACCAGTATTACCCAAATAATAAAACTATGCAAAGACATCCCAAGAAATTAAAACCACATTTCAGTATCCCTTATGTACACAAGAACCCTTTACAAAACACTAGCAAACCTAATCCAGCACTACATCAGAAGGATTATACACATGACCAATATTGTTGAGAGAAATTAAAGAAGACCTAAACAAATGGAAAGATATCCCAAGTTCGTGGATGACAGACTTAATGTTGGTGATGTGATAATACTTGCCAAATTGATTTACATATTTAACACAATCACTATCAAAATTTGGGTATAGACTTAAAATATCCAAAACAATATTGAAAAATAATAAAGTTGGAAATCAAACTTCCTGATTTCAAAAAGAACTCCAAAGCTCCAGTAACATATTGGCATAAGGATAGATATATAGATCAATGGGATAGAATTCAGAGACCAGAAATTAAACCTTACATGAATGACCAATTGATAACTGAAAAGGATACCAAGACATTGTATGTGGGAAATAATCTCCATTTTTTTTCAATAAATATTGTTGAAACAACTGGATATCCATATTCAAAATAATTAAGTTGTATCCCTTCTTTACACTGGAACAGAAAAATTAACTCAAAATGAATCAACAACCTAAATGTAAGTGCTACAAATATAAAAATCTGAGAAGAAAACATAAATTTTCATGAACTTAAGATAGGCAAAGCTTTATTAGATATGACAATAAAAGCAGAAGCTTCAAAGGAAAAAAGAGATGAATTTTACTTCATCCATAGCTAAAACGTGCTTTTAAGGACTTCATCAAGAAAATAAAGAGACAAGCCACAGAATGGAAGAAAATGTTTACCTGATAAGAGATTTGTATCTGGAATATATAAAGCATTATTACAACTCAATTATAAAAATATATGTTATAAAAAATCATAGACACCTTAAAAAGTAAAAATACCACTTAAAAATGACAAAGAATCTGAATAGTTATGTCCACAAACAAACTAGGCAAATGCCCAGTAAGGACCTGAAATATACTCAACATCTTCAGACATTAAGGAAATGCAAATCAAAACCCAAATGAGACACCACGTTACACCCACTAGGATAGTGCTCTTCAAAAAGACTGATAATAACAAGTGGCGTTGAGGATATGGAGAAACTAGAAGCATTATAGATTGGTAGCAGGAATGTATAATTGTGCAATTGTTTTGGAAAACAGTATGACAATTCTTCAAAACGTTAAACATGGAATTATGGTATGACCTAGCAATTCCACTCCCAGATACATACTCAAAATAAATGAAAACCTATGCCATACAAAAATGTATAAACAACTGTTCAAAGTAATATTATTCATAATAACCAAAAGTGAAAGCAGCACATATATCCACCAACTGATAAATGGCTTAAAATCTGGCATATCCATACAATGGCACTTTATTCTGTAACAAAGTGGAAGAAAGTACTGATACATGCTACAACATGGATAAACTTTGAAAATATTGAAGTCAAGGAAGCCTGTCAATAATATAATGCATTATATTATTCCATTTATATGAAACATGTAGAATCGACAAATCTATACAAATAAAAAGTAGATAAGCGGATGCCTAAGAGCTGGCCTTGGGGTAAAATGGGAAGTATTTGCTAAGGGGTGCAGAGTTTTTTTCAGATGACGAAAATATTCTAAAATTAGATAGTGTTGATGGTTTTAGAACTTTGTGAATACATTTTAAAAACTGACTTAAACACTTCAAATGGGTTAACTGTATGTTGTATGAATTATTTAAGGCTGTTAAAAAATAAAATTAATTGGAAGCATGTTGGGAGAAATAACAGTGATTGTGCAATACCTTAAAAAAACCTTTAAAATCAAATGCGATGGAGAGGGATTAGGAAAAGAAGGATAAATTAGATTAGACTAGATTATAGACACTAATCTCGATTGAGTTAACAAAATATCCATAGGTAGAATATTAATGTAACTTCAAAGAAGACTAAGAGAAAACTGCAAGTTTGAGAGCAAAAGCTTAAGATTGAGCAGTATATTTTTGTTTTGTGTGCTCTTTCTCATAATGCAAATGCAAACATGGGCTGTTTTCTCATAATGCAAAATTAAAGTTTGGTTTTTGTACTGAGGATTTGCTCTGGTGTAGGGACAATGCTACATGACTGGAATGTCTGAAACAAGTGGAGCCCAGTAAAACTACTTGAATCACAGACCACCAGGCGTATTTAGAGCATTCATTCGTTCTTAAGTCAGATGGTAGTCTGAAGGAAGACGTTACCTGGAAGAGCAAGAAAAATGGTGCTGAATCTAACTTCGTGTTGATAAACAGCAAATACGAAAAGTGTGCTGTGAGTACTTTTGTTATGTTATGGAAATATCATAACACTTGTTTTTAAAAATCTGTGTAGACTAACTAATCACTCTTAGGTATCCTTCATATCTTTCTATGTCTATCTAACATTTTGTTCACAAAGTAAGTGGTTAAAGAGTTCTTCTTTTCGTATGTCCTAAAATATACGTGACTGTTTTGAGTGATGCTCCTTTGCCTGCCTGTTAAAATGCATGTCTACTACACACTCTGCATCGTATTCCTCATATAATCTAAAAGAGAGTTGTTTCCAAGTTCAATGTAGAATCTGTCATTAATCTATCTTTGAAATCCCTTCTTCTATGTAACAATCGAAACCAGATTTTCAAGATATAAAAGATCAAAAAAAGTTGGCTTTATAATTAACACTTGCAGTTTTTCACTCAAATAATTATAAGAAAAAATACGTGATAAACGTTATTTTATAATTCTAATAACAAATATGATGCAGTAAATGCATTCAGTGATTAAAGAAAAGGAGTAAGAGTCAAATACATTTTTAAAGGAAATCACACTGTAATTATAAGAAAAATTGATTTGGCCTTGGTATTTGAAACATATTTAAGACAAAATAAGGCTAAAAACATTGCGTAGAAAAAAAAGAATTATTGTTCTTTTATAATGTTCTTTTTTAATCATATTGAATCTCTCTACATTGTCTTTTTTTAATTGTTTTTAAGGAAGATTAGCCCTGAGCTAATATCTGCGGCCAATCCTCCACTTTTGTCTGAGGAAGACTGGCCCTGAGCTAACATCCGGGCCCATCTTCCTCCATTTTATATGTGGGACACCTACCACAGCATGGCTTGATAAACACCCGGGATCCAAACTAGTGAACCCTAGGCCACTGAAGTGGAAGGTGAGAACTTAATCACTGCACCGCCGAGCCAGCCCCCTCTGTCTTTTTCAAAAAAAATAATTTTGCAATAGCCCTTGAGAAATTATGGTAGGCAGTATCATTGTCATTTTAGTCATTCACTACCCTTGCATTTTAACATTGCCGGCAACGTGACTTTGTCATAATCAGTTCATTAATAACACTCATTGCCAAGGTTATGGAAAACAAAGAAATACAAATAGGGTTTTAAAAATGAAAATAAATTACTCCACCTAGATTTAGCCAGTGGTAACATATTGCTTTATTTCCTTTCGGCATATTTTCTGTGCAATCTTTCTTCATTTATTTTCCAAAACATTTAGAATATATGTATATGTCTGTGTTTTAGAAGAGACATTTATTGAATAATTTTTCAATAGATTGGGTCTAAAATCAATTAGAAGTTTACTGAACCATATTTTCAGCTCCTCCATACTCTTTCAAATGTTTCCAATGGTGGAAAATATAACCTTAAATACTTGATTCAGATCCCAACCCTCCTTTGTGCCATCTGCCCAGAATGGTGGTATATTTGTAGTTTTATACCTAACATCTACTTTAACCTTTAAAATAATGTTTTAAAATATCCAACGTTGCTAGGATAGGTGGTACAGACAAATTCTGGATCATGAAAGTTCCAGATCATGAAATTTCCAAGTAAGCCTTTGCACCATGCTATGTGAGAAAACAAGGAAGTACTCAGAGACTAAAGGAGTATGGGAAGAATTCAGAGGCAAGCTTCATGGTACTCACAAAGCCACATTTAATTATTAAATAATTCTCATTAATTGTAAAATATTAAAAAAATATAAACCAATGAGTCCATAGTGATACCTAAAATGGATAAAAAAGACTCATTTTAGACCATTTAAAATATCTGTAACACCACATCTTTATTCAAAAAATTGGTAATTAAAAGAAAATAAGTAAGCATTTACCCTGCATTTTTAGGAAGATCATATTTGATGCTGGATATTGATTGCTTAAAAAAAGTTCCAGCTAATAAATACAAAAGGAATGGTTGGATCAGAAAATTGTGATTACAAACCCTCCCAAAAATAGCTGCTGGAATCATTAAGGAAAAGGTAGGGGAGAAAGGTGAATCACATTTCTTCAATCTATCTTTCAGAGATTATTTTCTAAGTACAAAAAAATATGCCTTTAAAATAGAAACCACATGAGCCACCATCTTAACCAAATGATCAGAGTTTAGGATCCTTAACACTGAGACTCTGACATTATGGGACATTGGAGATGCTGCAAATTATGGTGCATTGTAACATCTATGTGCTATTCTTACCAAAAAACTTTATCTGAATTTAATAAAATAATTATATTTAAATTTCTGTTTATAGGAATAGGGAAGAAAGGAAGAAATCAATTGAACTATGAAAAGTTATAAAAAATATCCAGGTTGTGAATGTATAATTATAAATCAATGACAGTTCTCATATATTGCGGGTTAGAGTAAATATTTTTATAAGTTATTTGCAAAATAATTAGGCTTTACGTGGTAAAGTTAAAAATGTACCTACCCTACACCTAACATTTTTTACCCTGGAAGTGTTTATACCCTAGAGTAGAAAATATAAATGTATAGTCACAAAGACATACAATATTACATTAAATTTTATAGGTGTAAAATTTAAACACAGCTACTTGAATTCACTTCAATGTATTTCAAAAGCATGACATTAATTAGAAGACAAAAGTTACAGAAAACATGTAACTAAACCATATTATCTGTAAGTGCACACATGAGAGATGAACCTATGCAGTAAAGAAAGGGAATGATTATCATAAATGTTATAGGAGCGATTTCCTATAGTAGAAGGCCAGAGAGAAAGAGATGAGAGCAGTGAGGTTTCTAAGGGTTTGGCAACATTGTACTTCTTACCTTAGGTGGCGAGTGCATGGATCTGCTTTATCATATATATTATTTAAATTCCACACATATATTTGGTGCACACTTCTCTCATATGAATGCTTCTCTCGTATGAATGCTTTAGGGGAAAAATGAAAACAGGTACCAAATATCATATGAAACAAACACAATGTAGGCTTATATGGGATGAAAAAGAAGACTCTCCACCTTTGATTTGTGTGGAATGCTGTCATGCCAAGGCTACTGTCATCGAAGTTGCGAAAATAAAAATATTTTTGGTGCTAAACACACATACACAAAGGTTGGGTTAATGTTCATGCTAAGTCTCTTTTCTTTTTGTAGGTTGAAGAAAGGATTGTACCCCAGGAATGTCGTGTTGGGGAATGAATGAAGTCATCACATCTCAGCATGGTGAAAGACACCTCATCACAAAGTGACATACAGAAGTGATATCATACTGATTGCTAAACTTGGAAGTTTTATTTTCCTTTAGTAGTTTTACGACTAAAGGTTTAGGAGTGATGATTTTACTCTTATTTCATGGAATACTCATATTTATCCTTCAAGTTGCTCAAATATTATCATGTAATCTCTCATAAAGATTCTCTGGAATTGAGTCTGGATCTTGTCTGCTATACATATATTTTTTTTCTTGGCCTGTTTATTCTCAGTGATCCTCAAGGGTAAATTTCAACCTTTTCATCATTATTTAACTTTGTAAACAGTATATGGCACATAATGAATGATCAATAAATACTTGCTGAAATAATGTTTCTCATTCTATAAATGGATATGGAAATAGGAAATGCATATTTTAAGCTGCTATGAAGATTTGTGATGGTGTAGAGTTTGGTGTTCTGCCTCTGGTTTTGATTTTAAGATATTGTATGATAGCAATTTTGAGCAATTTTGGCATTAATTACAAAATAAAATTTAATTCCAAATAAAGCTGCCATGCTTCGTAAACTCTGAAACTGTCTTTTATTCATGACTTCCTATTTATGTTATTATTGTTAATAACTGAGGTTGGAATTATTCAAGGTTATATGGGTTTAGAAATGGTGGGCCATATTCTTCTGCTTTTCATCAAAAAGTAAATAAAAGAAGGAAGACAAAATGAAATAAAAGGATATCAATAGTTTTATACAATATCTGTAAAGAATTAGTGAAAATACAGTGATTGGAAGAAGGAAAAAGAGATAATTCTGTTTTACCTCTTCTGTTTTCTGCTAGTACAAAACAGGCCATTTATACACACTCACATGCATATGAAGGAGTATTTTAATGACCATAAACACTACATAAAGTCATAAAATTGTTAAGCACTCATTTTTCAGATTAATGACTATTGAAAATACTGAGAAAAAGAAGGAAATAACAGGAAAATTTCTTTGTTTCCAAGGAAATCTCATGTAAAATCTATTAAACTGATTTTTCTTTGAGGCCTATGTAAACAAACTAAACCATAGTATATAGCATATGTATAACTTGTATAGTATATAATATAACATACAAAGTGTAAACGTTTATAAACATTAATGTTTGTAGATAGGGATACGTCTTAGCCTTTTGTTGGTCTTGCCAGAGATATTTCTTGAAACGAGAAGTAATCCTCTCAATTTTAAAAAACAATCAGACCAGTGAAGACAAAATGTTACCTAAGGTGAAAAGTCACAACATTCTTTGAATAGAAGGGTCTGTATTTGCCTGAAAATAAGTCTATTTCCTGGATTTTCAACATATCTGAGCCAGTTAAGTTCCCTTTTGCTTTACCTACATGGAGAGTTGAATTTTGATCATTGGTAACAGCAGAATCCCAATTAGTAAAGCAAGTAGAGGTAATCTTACTGAAAATTTGTGGGTGAGGGAGTTCCAAAAGAAAGCAGGTCTGGTATCAATTAATTAGTGGAGACTAATGAAAAAAAGACATAAGAGGGAGATGGTGCAGCTGGTTACCAAGAGTATTTTAGGATATATATGGGGAAGTAGAGAATGATTTAATGTGTATTTTAAACTAAATTTTGCGTTATTGAGTGTAACATAACCCTATCCTCGGTATCTGCTACTGGTGCTTTAGTAAAATCACTGTACAAATTGGTAAAATCAGGTTTGGTAGTGGGATATGGGGAGTGAATCTTTTACCTGGAAAAAATAATTACTAATGTAAATTATGGTACTTGACCCATTTTGAGAAGCACATTGAGACTGGTTACACTATTGCTAAAAACAAACAAAATCACAAATAGAGTGAGCAGGGGAGGGGTTAAAATATTTCATGATGACCATTCTTTTGTTTAAACAAAAGAGGAACCAAAAGGATACATTTAAAAGACTCTGAAGGAAAATAATTGTTAAACAGTCATACTCAGTATTTGAAAAAGCCTATTATGACCAATCTCACAAAATAAGAACATTTACTGTGAAGGTTAAGACACTATAGATTACTTACTCAACTACATACATCTAGCCATTGTCAGCTAGATGAGCTAAGATATATTATACACAAGAAAATAGTTTACTTGGAAATACCCACACACTTGAGAATAGATAAGAGTAAAATCCAAGGTAAGACTCTTTATATTATTTGTTGTTCTGTATTAGAAGCATGAGGAGTTCCTCATATTCATATAATTGTGTGCATGAATAGTAAAAGAGACTTTTATACTATCTTACTAGATTACTGCCAGCAAAGTCAAAAAGAAAAATTTGAAAATGGTTAATATTTAGGTTCTATGTCAATTGCTACCAGAGAAGGTTATTATTACCTGACATTGAACCAAGATATGCCTTTTTTTAACATTCTGCACCATTGTCATAGCCAGTTAAAAAGCACAAAAGAACAGAACTATAAGGAGAAATGATAAAAGAAAATAAGTGCAGAAAAAGATAAAAAGATTGTTTCTTCAATTGGGTTTTATTTCTAAGACATTCACTCCTAACATTTGTTAAAGCAAGTAATTAACATGAAGCATATTCAGGGAGAGCTCAGTAGTCGCACAGGAAGTATGGTTTCTGAATCTGGTCTATGAAGGAAATTGCAGAATTAATATGTAAACAACTTAGCCTGTCAAGTATAGAATATGTGAAAAATCAGGTGTCTTGGATCCCCTTAAGATTGTTCCTTACCATAAAATTATTTAAATCATACTGAGAGAATCACAGCTTATCTAAATCTCATAATACCAGAAAAACAATTCGTTTTGGCAAAGCACTTTGAATAACTTTCTATTTGGGACAATTTGTTGCACTACCAATAAAAATCCTGATATATTGCAGCTTAGAAGGTGAAATTTATCTTAGATAGTACTGATAAAGCAGCAGAAAATGACATTACCTCAAACTTGCTTCACTGGTTCCCCTCAAAAGAGTCTTAAAGGGATTTAAGGTAACTCTCCATCTTCCCATCCTTTCTGGGAGAAAATCTGTCAGAACTCTGTCCTGACTTAGATACATCTTCCCCTTCCTAAGGAAGGTTCCCTCAGTGCCCAGTAATGCAAGTCCCAAGTGGAGTCATAAATCTTATTTGGAGAGTGAAACCGTAGACTGAATCGAGCAGGAGATTTGGAATTTGTGCTCTTTGGGGCTGGAGTATTGTAGAGTTATGCAATTTATTTTTGCATTATGGGAGTTATTGACACAAAATATGTTTGATATGTGCAATGTCTTTTTTCTCCAAGAATAACTTAAAAAAATCAAGACTTCCCATATTTTTGAAGAAGTGATTGAAAATTGCTATCAAAAATATTTTAGTTACCCAACACAAGTGAAGGCTCAAAGGAGTGTTGGTCCTAAGAGACACTAAGGGGAAAATTGTTCTGTTAAAATAAGATAGACACTTGGGGCTAATCTGAAGGGCACTAGATCTTGATTAGGGTCTGCTGGGATACGTTTCATACAATTTTAGTTGTTGTTAAATGACCATAGTTTCCTTGGACTGAAGAATCTCTTAGGAAGCGTTCACTTCGGTAGGCCCATGTTATTCTGTCTTACATGACTTACAGAACATGCACACTCAACAGATCACACAGAAGCCCCACGCTAAACATGTCTATACTCTTCCTGCACACTGGATGAGGCCAGAAATGTGGTTGTGGGGAGAGAGGGATGTTGATGGTTAAAAGTGGTCTGGACAAAATGAAACAATTACATATGATACTCCAACCTTTGTTGTTAATCTGGGAAGACTGATTCTTTTGGCCTGCTGAGGCTCTATATATCTTACAAGTCCAGGTTTGTGAAGGTCTAGCCATTGTAGAGTGAGTTTGCGGTCAGGAACCTGCTGAAGTGGATATTGGCACTACACTGTGTTCAGTTATATTGGTGCAAGCTAATTGCCCTGCTGAATTGCCACTTTCCAGAGGTTCACCAGTTTTTCTGCCTAAGAATAAAATTTAAGAAACATCAGACAAATATATACCTATGCAGCGTACCACAGTGAGCTCAGAGACACAATTCAGAATTCAATTATCTATTACTGAGAATGCATGTGTTCTTTTAGTATTGCTGTGATTTTTAGCTTTTATTGCTCTTTCCTTCAAGGTTCTATTACTTTTGTCTAGCTTTTATTTTCCTTATATATTACAGTATTCTCTTAGGTAGATTTGGTGCCTTTCACAAAAATGGATGGAAAAAATGTTATTTTATTTTTATGATTTAATTTAGTTCCAAACTTTCTTGTTAGAAACTATCAATAAAAAAAAGTTGGGAAGTGAGTTCCAGTCCCATTTATATGTCATATTTAACCAATTAAGAAGTCAGGAACTTTATATTTGAAAACTTTGAAAACTTGCATATTTGTATAGGAACACTAAAAATCTGGAAAAAAATCTGTGTTCAGAATGCTTTGAGTTTAGCTATTTGTAACAACAAAAACGAAAACGAAACCTCCCTTTTTAACATGTTATTTCACCATGGGATTCTGTTATCATAGGCAAAAAGATGTCCTCAAAATAAAATTTAAATTATATCAGTATCTTGCATAGCTTAAAAAGTGAACATATTATTTTGCAGCAAAGTAAGAGATGTTTCAAAAATGTTAAAGTGGTGTGTAATAGTCCCAATATTTTTGTCATATGGTGACAAGTTAAATTATTAAAAAGTGAGTAGTGAAGTATACTATTTACTTATTTGGATGTAGATGAGATTTGAGAATCAAAAGACGTGCAACTTAATATAAAATGTCAGTACAACAGACTGTCATCAATAAATTTTCATAAAAGGATTATAAGGAAGCAATTCATTTTTATCAAATGAAAGCAATTATATTTTTGAGTCCTTATCAAATCTCTAACACAAACTTACTTATCAGCATCTTGTACATGAAAGTGTTTAAATTTAATCTGATCATTTTGACCCTTGTTTTCCTAAATTCTAATGTGAAGGCACTCAGCACTTACCTCTGTAGCCTCCATATTCGGACACTGTTATATTCTCCCAATGTTGTTTCTATAACGTCATCGCACTATGCAAAAGAGTGCCTCCTTGTTCATTAGAATCCGAGTGGGGATTTCCCTCAGTGCATTCTGTAATTTTCAGTGCTTGTTTGTCATGTACATCAGAGAAGAGATGCTCATGTCTGTGACCTTGCAATATGCTATGCATTAACCTTAGCCTACCCGTTGGGAAATCAATACTTGTAAATATCTACATATGTTTCCAGGAAACTACCTTCACATGAAACATGTATCTCCCAAAAATATATTTAACTCTATGAGTATGGTCTATCCTATCCTCAGATTGAAAACAACAACATGGTATTACTGTGGTATCTCATTTGAAAGAGTTCTATCAACCTAGAAACCAACATATGCCAACTGGAGTTGGAAGTCTAATGTTGTTTTGCAAAGCAAAATACTACAACGGAGGAAATGGTTTAAGCCAGTAAAGAAGGATACATTTGTCTTTGAGCCTTTTTTACAACCACCCCTTCTTAGCTCTTAGCCACTCTCAGGCTACCAGGTCCATCCCAGTGGTAGCAATTCTCGGATTATTCTTCTGGGCTGCAAACCTGCTGTGTTGTGCCATGAGGAGCTGGGAAGAAGAGTTATTATGGATTATGATACTTTTTCTCCTATGATTCTACATTCGACAGTTAGACCTTTGACCCTCCCATTTGATTTTGTCTAAATAAATATTTTCCTTTATGAAAATAAGATAGTGTCTTGGTTTGAGATGCCTAGAAGCAGAATTTGAGATGGAGATTTATGTACAAGTTATTTATTGACGTAGTGCTTTCTGGCGAAATTTGTGAGAACGTAGCAGGAGAAAAGCCAAGCAAATTTATGTTTTTTCCTGAAGATTAGGCTCAGTCTGATTTCACAGGGAGCTCAGGAGTATTCATTACATCACAGAGTTGTCCCACCTTGCAATATTTTGCAACCTGTTATCAATCATTCATTGACTGTGGATAGCTGGGGGCACTAGAAAACACACGACCTTGTAGGCATTTTTGTATTCCCAGGGCAATTCTCCAGGGAAGGATGCAGCTGGGGTACTTGGACAGCCAACACTCACAAAACCTGGGGCCTTGATAAACAGGTCTGATAAAAGTAATCTGGGTGTAATACCCGTTAGCCCACAACACATGGATTCCAGCATTTCATTTCATGTGGTTTTAACCTACTGGAATCTTGATTCTTGGGATTGGCAGCAATCAGCATAATGAAGGTCCAGAATTCAGCCACAAACACCATTACTGACGCTGTTAAGCCAGCATCCACGGCAGGAATCAAGTAAGAATACAATATAAGATTTTGGTCTTTGTGAAAACAACATGTGTTCGTGTGTATCAGGGCCCCAGCAGGAGATTTATTCTAGGGACCCAGAGCAGATGGTACAGTTGCCAATTGACCTTTATGGAACATTGTTCACTGCTTGACTTTACTGAAATAAAGAGGCAGGGGAAAAAAATCAGCTTTCTCATTTTCAAGAATCTGTTTAATCCACCTAAGTGTTTTTTTCTGTAATCACACATAAACATTGAAATAATTCATATTTTCCTCAAAATGATTCTTTATGAAAATGAAATCTGGACTATATTAGGGTTTCCAAATAAAATACAGAATTCTGAGTTAATTTGAATTTCAGATAAACAAGGAATATTTCCATAGCATAAATTTTCCCATGTAATATTTGAGATATACTTCCACTAAAACTTATTGTTTATCTGAAATCCAAATTTAACTGGGAATCTTGTGTTTTTCTCTACCAATCTGGTAACTTTAGACAATAGCCAGAGTACAGGAAATACCATATGTTTATAATGCAGTGGTGTCTTACAATTTCAGACCGGAGATTTTTTTTTTATCATTTGTCCTGCATTTTTCATTATCAATATATAAATTAAGGGTCAAGCTGCTCTTACAAAGAAATAAGGGGGGAAATCCATATATAATATATTCAGGTGCTTGGATTGTTGCTCCTGTCAACTTTGTAGAAACATGGAATGTTAAACATACACTTACTCACGCACACAGGTATACACATGATCATACACAAAATTTTTCATCCTCATTAAGTTTTAAAAGCTTCTGCTTGGTGGAGTTACAGTATCAATTTATAAATGGTATATAAAAAGAAAAATCTCAGCTCGCCTTTACTGCCAGTTGAAAATACGTTACATTGCCTTCACTGCCAAGCAGAGCAGCACTGAGTTACTTACTATAATACGGCTAGGAATTGGAGACATCCATCACACTGAAGAAACCCACCAGTTGGAAGGAAAGGGAAGTTTCTTTATGTGTGATCTCCCTCTAAAAATGGAAAAAAGGAGTCAGTTTTTCTTGTCCACCCTTTCTATTCCTTTTCCTTTTTATGTTATTGTTCGAGGATATGTAGCACAGCAGTTATTCTTTTTATGCTCACACATACCATTAACAAGCTACAGTGTTTCCATGCGTTTCCAATATGCAACACTAGTTTGTTTGTTTTTAATAAAAAGTGCCTCGGGAAAAAAACTAAAGAAAAACAAGATAAAAATAATCTTTAACAATTTAAAATTAATAGTAAAACTTCGAGCTAGCCAAATGCAGCCTGAATTCACATTAAGAGAGAATACTTTTGGTTTGTTTAAACAGATTTCTATGGCGGAGCTCTACTAGCTCATCCAGTTTGAATTTTATTTGAAAAATAATTTGAATGAAACCTATTATTAGGAGTCTTGGGGCTTCAATCAATAGAAGTAGATATTAAAGAGTTCAGTGATCACTCACAGCACTGGGTATTAACTAGACTTTTACTAAAGTCTTTGGTTTGGTCTTTTTGCTTGTTTGCCTCCTAGCTACTTTTTTAGCTTTGGCTTCTAGACTTTGAAGTTATACAAACAAGTGGAGAGAAAATTAACAAAGATAATTCAAGTGGTAGAAATATAATCTTAGAGTAAAGGGGATCATCTAAGGTAGAACATGAAAGAATAGTATCGTATGCTCTGTCTCTGCTGTGGAGCAGTAACACTGAAGTTCCAAGAGACAATGATATCACAGCATCACTACATGGTGCGTGTGGGAGCACATGACAATGATGGAGTCATGGAATCATTTGTAATGCCTCCCTCCCAACCTTTCCAAGAAGCAGCACTTGGAAAAGAGAAGTTGTTAAAATAAGGGTAGATAGATGCTTCCCAAAAGTCTGGGTTGATGGATTTGAGACTATGAAAGCAGAGTCCAGGTCAGTCCTGATTTTAACATCAGTGGCTTTTGACCTTTGGGTAAATCTGTTCCCTAGTTCTTCTCTCTCTCCTTAAACTCAGCAGGGGGTGTGCAGTCTGAGGACTGAAGTGTCATATTTTAGCCAAATGACACTGAGTCAAAGAAGCTGATGCTCTTAATGGAATATAATGAGAAGGAACAGTAAAATATATGAAGAGCACAATTGTTATAAAATAAAAGAAAGCATACAGTACAAGCATGATAAGAACATGAGGAGAAACAGAATTAATTGGTCTAGACAGAAAAATAATTTTGATGACCATAGTAAATAATAGTAAGGGGAAAAGAGAGCACACTGGGAACATAAGGCTGGAATGAGCAGTTGTAAAGAAGAAACAGCTGAAAATATGGAATGTAATGTGTGTAGTAGATAAATACAACAACTACCACCACCACAACAAAAAGCACCAATATGTGTTCAGTAGTGAAAGAGATTCCGCTAAAGAATAAATCACTGACCTGGAAGGAATTCAACCAGACATTATCTGAGAGGTAAAGAAAGATGGGAAAATAAGAAAAAAGTCAGCTGATTTGGAACATAGATGCAAAAATGCCAAAAACTAATATAATACCAGAACCAGAGGACAGAATAAAGGAAAAGTGCAGAAGGCAAAATATTGCATGATTCCACTTATATGGGGTATCTGAAATAATCAAACTCATAGAAATAGAGAGTAGAATCGTAGTTGCTAGGGGCTGGGAGGAGGAGGAAAGGGGGAGTTGATGTTCAACGGGTATAAAGTTTCAGTTACACAAAATGAATAAGCTCTAGAGATCTGCTGTACAATATTGTACCTATAGTTAACAACACCGCATTGTGCACTTAAAACTTTGTTGAGGGTAGATCCCATGTTGGGTCTTGTTTACCACAATTTTAAAAAATGCAGAATAATTTGAAGGTAATGCTTTAGGATTGTTTAAAAGTAAGTAAAAATGTGATATTTCAGGTTAAAAGAAAACATAAGGCAACCAAAAGGATACAAGAGAAAAGTAAATCTAAACACATTATAGCAAAATTACACTGAATCACAATACAAAAGAAAATATTACAGTTTCTATAGAGAAACTATCCACAGAGCAAGAAGTATACGGACATCAAATTTGTTAACGGCAACATTCAAAGGTTAGGAAAATGAGTTACTGTTTCCAGAATACTGAAGGAAAAGATACTTAGAACAAGATTTTATATCCATCAAAATGCTATGAAAATTCACTGGAAAAATAAAAATTATCTTCAACATTCCAGTCTTCAGAATATTTCCCACACAAGATCATCTGGAAGAATATCCCTGAGCCAAACAGAGGTCCTTCTCTCTGAGGCCACACTTGCTCTTTTGCAGTCTGCTCTAGCTTGCTGGGATTAGAAGTTAGAAACTGCATTTTCCCAGACTTCCTTGCCAGGCTCCTGGTTTGTTGCTCACTCATGCAGCTTGGTTAGAAACGTGCTGACAATCTTGAGTGCCTCAGCACTTCCGGAGCACAGACATGTAGGGAACTCAGTAATATAATTTTCCTAGAGTAGGCATTGCTTCCTGCAATTACTTCAGATACCAGCTTGATTATTCCCCATCTGAACGTTGATCACATTTATACCTAATTTCCAGTTTTAAAATTCATCTGTTTAAAGCACCATAATAGGTTTTGGCTTTTCTGATTGGACACAGTGCTTCAGCAGATGTATGGAAAGCAAAGAGGAGTAATAACTATCTGTTATCTAAAAAAGCAATAACAAAATTATCTACGTCTTTAGATACTGAGAATTAATATTGTACTATAACAGAGGAGAAAGGAGAGGAAAAGAGCAGAGGGCAATAAAATCACTTTAATTTGTCTTTCTGGAGGTAATATAAAAGTGAAATAGAGATATTCAACAAAAAGGAGGGGATAAACCCAGGTATAGGTAGTAATATGATGGAACAGCCACCAGAAGAATAAAATATAACATATAACATGTAAATCAGTACAAAAAATTGATCTATAAAATGGAGGAGGGTAAAGCGGAAAACAATATATAGAAGTTGATCATTAGAAAATATTATACAATTAAAAAAATGAGTTCTGATATAACAATGATTTTTAAAAATGTAACTGAATAAACAGCAGATCAAGAATAAAACTCTCAGATTTTTAAAAATCTTGTTACACAGTTTAAAATAAATGCAGATCTGGCACAGACACAAAAAGATATGGCAAAATAAACAACTGTGAAAAAAACAGTTCGTCCAGGCCCTCCCCACAAAAAAATCAGTTATGCCAAAGAAACACATTTAAGTATAATGATTTCTTAAAAGTTTAAAACAGTAAGATGGGAAAAATATATTTTAGGCATATATGAACCAAAAGAATACATGCTATAGGTCAAACACAAAATATGCCATGACATAGAGCCTTTGAATAACATAATTAAAAACTTGAATTTTATAATATTTATTTATTATATAATTATAAATATAATATATTTATAATTGATATGTGGAGAGAATTTAAATGTACTGTCTTTTGCATTTCTAAACATAATGCTTCTGAATATGTAATTATTTAAATATGAAGAGTATACATATATCCATATGAAGACAATTTTAAAATGTGGTTAAAAATTTAAAAGAACGATATAAATAAAAGCATACACAGTCTTCATTTATGTCATGAATTAACGTGGTAAAGATGCCAGGTCTTCTGAAAGCAATCTAGAAATCCAATTCCATTTTAATTAAAGAAATTTTGCAAACAGATTCTTTGGGAAAAAGTTCACAAATATCTAGGAAAATGCTGGAATTAAAGAAATGAAGTAGGAAGATTGTTCTACCGATGTTAAAACATGTTACCAACTCATGATAATATAAACAAATAAATAAACAAGTAAATTAATGTATAAATAAAAAATACAGGCAAACAAGTGATGTTGGGAAAGAATAGAAAAATACTAAAGGGTACAACTAAATGTCCAGCAATAGACATAACTATATATGAGGACACAATACATGATCAAAGAAGCATTACAAATCAGCGTGGACATTATTGTTTTAAAACTGGCCCACTACATAGACTAAAATAAAAAGGGTTTTATACCATAAACAAATATGTCAGCCAGATGGATAAAAGATCTAAATGGAAAAGACAAATTTAAAATGTAATAGAAGAAAATATGGGAAAATATCTTTGTCAGCTTAAGGGGGATAGTTCTAAAAGACACCCCAAAGCACAAGTCATAAGCTAAAATTCTATGGATTTGAATTCATTAAAAGTAATTTTATCTGCTCCGGGTAGAATATTATAGATGGAGTTAACAGGTAGGTCACATTCTGAAGAAGATACACAAAAAATCTTAAACTAATAAGGCAATATAAGTAGTTTTACATATTAACAAGAGAAGTACAGAAATCCAATATCAAAAAAAAACTTTGAACTTTGGCTTTGATTTTGTTTTTAAATTTTTTTAATCAATGTACTTATCTATGTAAATCTATACATGCATAACACACACACCCCCCCATACACACACACACACACACACACACACACATGCATGAGCAATAATTTAGCTGCCAAAACTCACTAGCATTTCAGGAAAATGTAATTTTAAAAAACCATAAGATGCAGTTAATATACATTAGATTGCCTCAAGGTAAAAGTAAGATTACATCAATGTCTGTGGGGATATAGACACCCTCATGCCTTACTTGAGTTCATAAAGCCAATTTGGCAGTACTTAATGGATTTAAAAATGCTCATTCCTGATGAGATAGCATTCTTCTACTCAGTACGTACTACGGCAAAGCTTTAACAAGGGTTTCCAGATAGACATATGTGTGAGTCTTCAACGAAGCCTTATTGATGCAGTGAGATAGCGGGAACCCAGATATCTGTCATCAGGGAAACAGATAAGAGCAGTATGTCTGGAGCCCATGACAGTAGATTGTTAAATAGAGAAGGCCTGACTTAGACTATTGGCAGTATGGGTAGATCTCAAAAGCTGTGCAGAATAAAACGCACGTCTGATTGAATGCAATTTCTATCACAATAACAATAGAAATTAAAATGCAGATATATACAAACCACATTACTTATATTTTCAAGGATAATGAACAATGGCACATAAATACATTAGAGTAGACATCTGTGGAAAATTTCTCTAATGGGAGAGGTCATAGGAGAAGCAGCAAAAAATAAAGACTAAAATAACAATAAGCGTGGTGCTTTTCATAGATGAAAAAAGTGTTTTGAAATGAGGTGTAATGATGAGCTCACTGTACCTGAAAAGATATTAGTACATAGTGGTTTTGTTAAAAATGTGTGTGAGGGCCAACCTTGGTGACCCAGTGTTGAGCCTGGTGCGCTCCACTTTGGTGGCCCAGGTTTGGTTTCCAGGCACAGACCTACACCACTCCTCTGTGAGGTCCATGCTATGGCAGCAGCCACATACAAAAAGAGGAAGATTGGCAACAGATGTCAGCTGAGGGTGAATCATCCTCAGAAAAAAAAAGATGTTTGTGAAAGCTTTATACTAAGATCTAAAATTATTAATAAATAATATATTTCTACCCATAGCATTCTGTATTGTTTCAAGATAAATAGAATTATATAAAATCATAAAAAATTAAGAGAATAAATTAAAATGCACTTTCCAGTCTTTTGTATTGTTTTAGCAGCAGATTCTCTTTCATGTTTTAATTAATATGTATAGACTTTGATTGTAAGGTTTTCAAACAAACATAGAAAATTCTGATAAATGCATTTGCTTATGAAGTGATTCAATTGTTAAGCTATTATTAATGCTAATTTTTGAATAAAATTACAATAAAATAATTAAGTTATTATTTATATAATTTGATGGAGAAAATAGTTGAGTGGAAAAGAAATTGCTTTGGAAGTGAAGAATTTGACTTTAATTCCTGGGTGTCCTTAAAAAATCACCTAAATTTTCTGAGTTTCAGATTCCTCATTAGAAGATTGAATATGTTTGTTTGTCTTTAATCCTTTTTTAAGAAAATAATAATTTTAAAAATTAAAAAAAAAAAGATGTATGATTCCATTTAGTCAACAACGTTTAGCACATACATGCTTTCATTCATTGACTTATTTGTTTACTGGTCGTGTCAGCATGTCTATATCACTATTGACATAGATTTGATCTGTTCTGACTTCAGTGCTATTTCTCTGAAACTCTTCTTTAATATTATAGCCAAATGGTTCATTTTACTCCTCTATACATGATTGCTCTCTGTCATTAATAGAATAAAATTTACATTTTACATGTCAAACAAGAACCTCAAGATGACTCAACGCGACTTATCACTTCAGCTTTCTCTCTTCACATTCTCTTCCTTGAATATTAGATGTTTGTCTCTGGCTACATATACCACACGTTATAATGCATCGGTGCTTTTTCTTACGCTCTTCTCACAGACTTGAATTCGTTTTCCATCCATCTTAGCCCTGATAAAACTTCTGTTACTCTGTAAATTATGAAAGTCATCATATACACATGAAAATCTTTCCTGGCCCCATTATTTTGACTTTAGTGCCCCAAGCTTTGTACTCCCCAAGTCTTATCTCTAACTTCAAACTTACTTAATAATTTAATGAAATTTACATTGTTCATATGTAAGTTTTCTGGCAATGCTGAGCCATATGTTTTGTTCAAATCTTATCGTTGTTTTTCTCTGTTAAGCAATAATTAAATATGTTGGCAGTAAGAGAAGTAACAGTTGTATTTTTTAGAAGATTAACAGCATGAACAGTACAGCTAAGATGGGAATTTTCTCACAGATTCCAAAAATATCCCACCTTTACAACTCTATAGCAGAAGAACCTGGAGAGCTGCCCACTCTCTCCTACCTACCGCCAAATGGCCACAAAATCTTCAATATGCAGCACTTTCCAGATCATCCTTCTTTTTTCTTCTGAAACAGAATGTTTATTGCTATTATATTATCTCTACTTTGCAGCTATCATTTTTCTCTTCCTTTCTCTTATTTCCAGCTTTGTATTTTATATTAAAATCTCCTTTTCTTTCTTTCCTCATTCCCTTTAAGGCTGGCATCTATTTTTAGGTACATCTATTTAAAATAATCAGCAATTCAACAAGAGACACCAAAAGCACAGGCAGCAAAAGCAAAAATAGACAAATGGGGTAACATTAAACCAAAAATTTTCTGAACAGCAAAGGAAACAAACAAGATGATGAAAACGTAGCCCATGGAGTAGGAGAAAGTATTTGCAAACCATATGTCAGATAAAGGGTTAATATCCAAAATATATAAAGAACTCATACAACTCAATAGCAAAAACCCAAATAACCTGGTTAAAAAATGGGCAACAGACAAGAATAAACATTTCTCCAAAGAAGGCACATACAAATGGCCAACAGATATATAAAAGGTGGTTAACATGACTAATCATCAGGGAAATGCAAACTGGAACTACAATGAGCTATCCTCTCATGCCTCGTAGCATGGCCATTAACAAAAATAGAAGATAATAAGTGTTGACAAGGATGTGAAGAAAAGGGAAATCTTGTACACTTCTGGTGGGAATATAAATTGGTGGAGCAAATATGGAAAAGCAAGCATGGAGGTTCCTCAAAATACTAAAAATAGAACTACCATATGATCCAGGAATCCCACTTCTGGGTATATAGTGAAAGGAGTTAAAATCAGGAGCTCAAAGAGACACCTATACTCTGTTCACTGCAGTATCATTCACAATAGCCAAGACACGGAAGCAACCTGAATGTCCCTTGATTGATAAATGAAAAAAGAAAATGCAGTATATGCATGCATTGGAACATTACACAGCCCTAAAAAAGAAGTAAATTCTGCCATTTGTGACCTCACAGATGAACCTGGAGGACGTTATGCTGAGTAAAATAAGCTAGATACAAAAGAACAATATTACATGATACCATTTATATGAAGAATCTAAAATAGTCAAACTCATGGAAGTGAAGAGTAAAATGGTGGTTGTCAGGGCCTGGTGGGAGGGGGAAACATGAAGGTGCTAGTCAAAGGGTACAAAGTTTCAGTTGTATGAGATGATTGAATCATAGATATCTACTGTACAGCATAGTGCCTGTAGTATACAATACTCTATTATATATTTAAAAATTTACTGAGACTGGAGAACTTATACTAAGTGTTCTTATCACTAAAAAGATTTTAAATAGTAGTAAAAGAAGAAACTAGGAAGAAACTTTTGTCAGTGACGGATATGTTTATGGCATAGATTGTGATGGTTTCACATATGTATACATATTTACAAACTCATCATTTTTATAAGTTAAATATGTACAGCTTTTTGCACTTCAATCACACCTCAATAAAGTGGCTTAAAATTTTTGAAATGCATTTTCCAATTTAATCTCAAATATATACTTCTGTTGCTAGGAATATGAATGATAACTTATCTGCTGTCAGTCCTACATATCTAGATTATCATCTTCGTTTTGAATAGAGAAACAGTAATATTTATACAGAAAATTCTTTCTACATGCCTTAGGGATTCCTCTAATTATATAACATTGTATAAGAATCAAATGTAAGTATTTTAATGTAAATTGTTGAGAACAGTTTTTAATTTTCTCATTACATCAGTAGCATGCTCAGTTTTATTCTTCTTTAAAGCCCAAATTTGAAGTATATATATTCTTATATATATATATTTACAAATGTATTAAGTTTTAATTCAGAGTTGGGTTATATCAAAGTCACTCCAAGTATCTGGATGAAGGTAGAAAATTTAATTCAAAATCCTGATTTGACATGATTAATATAACTATCAAGGTTTTCAGTTGATTTTTCAGTAGTTATATGTGTTTGGTTTTATACGACAAACGGAAGTATGTCACTTTCTTGCATCTGGTATACTTAATCTGTGTATGTGTGTGTTTAGGTATATGTGTGTGTTTTCTTGTTGAAGACTGTTACAGACTAAATACATAATTGCAAATATATATCACCAGAGTTCTGAAAAGGGCAAAGCATTTTCAGGTTATGTTGCCTTTCTTGCTTGCTAAACCTTCAGCATTAGCCTGTATTTGTAAGTTATATTGCAATGAAAAATCCAACTGAAAAAAAGATGTTCCCTGGATATCTCTCAGGTATTTTATGTATTGTATCCAAGTGTTTCTTTCTTAAGAATTACTTTTGGGTTTTCTATCTTAAAGTTGATCTTGTGGTTTTTAACTTTTTTAAAACAACTCAAACCGGGGACTAAATAGAAAATTTCATTTTCCACAATTTTATGAAAAGATAGCAAGAAAGACATTCACAAAGGATACGGAGGAAAGATTGCTATATGACTATAACAGGACAAATTAAAGTAAACATATGCACAAGCATATGTATTTATACATAGTATTTAAAATATATGGCTAAAGGTTGATTTTATTGGACATTTTTCCAACTAAATATCAGCTACTAGCTTTCTCATGACTGACTTTAACTAATCCCCTTAATAGTCAAACTAAGTTAACATTTATGAAATCTAACATTCTATAGATCTATTTTACAATTCAATTTTGGTTCTGTGTCACATGTATTAAGCTGTTAAACTTATCCAGTGAATTATTATTTTTTTAATTCAGGTATTTTCATTCAGTCATAATTTCTATGTTTCTTTTCTACAGTTTCTACTTCTCTGCTGATATTTTCCATCTTTTCATTTATCTTAAGCATATTTCATCCCCATCTTTGTATTCTGTAAGATATCCTTGTATTCATGTAATGAATCATTCTTTTATTTATAAACTTGCTGAGATGGCTTCTGCGACTAATCCTTTTTTTTTGGCGAGGGGAGATTAGCCCTGAGCTAACATGTGTTGCCAATCCTCCTCTTTTTTTGCTGAGGAAGACTGGCTGTGAGCTAACATCTGTGCTCATCTTCTTCTACTTTATATGTGGGGCACCTACCACAGCATGGCTTACCAAGTGGTGCCATTTCTGCAGCCGGGGTCTGAACCGGTAAACCCTGGGCTGCGAAGCGGAAAGTGCGAAATTAACCACTGTGCCACTGGGCCAGCCCAACTACTTCTTTATTTAACAATAGAATGATAGCCTACCTTTATTGAATGTCTAATATATACCAAACACTATTATACTACATTATATTATATATATATATAATATATACTGTACTATAATATACTATACTATAAAATATGAAGCATGTATTATCCTGTTTTTGTGTATGACAGAATAGTGTAGCATAATCTTGAGAGCCAAATTCCTGAATTTGCATTCTGGTTCATCCACATTGTCATAGATGACTAGATGACTACTAAAGATTCACTTCCCTTCCACAGTAAGAAACTTTTGCTGAAAACTGGCTGCCATACTAAGGAATATATTTTATCCTAATTTCTCATTTCTTGTAACTCATAGATGGGGCCAGGGACATAGGTCTATCTAATGGAACATGTGTCAATTCCAGGTCCCAGTGTTAAGCGTATTGTATGCTTTCCTCATGCTCTCCTCTCCTTGACAGCAGACTCAGTGGTGTCAGGTTCAACTTGAAGCCAGAGAATGCAGAGTTACAACAAGGCATCAGCTAGTCACCCTCACTCCCACTTCATGGAGGGCTTCCAAGGGGAGCTACCTGACCAGGAACATTTTCATTGGATTTGCTCTAAATAACATCAAATTTTTATTTTATTATTTCTCTTAGATTTGGGACTTGCTTGTTACAGCAGTTAACCAATACTGATTAAAGTATGACCTTTTACAGGTTATTTACTCTTGTGATGAAACAGATTCATTATTTACTAAATAGATGTATTGAGTAATTAAATGAATTCATATATGTGAACCGTATAGATTAGATTGTGATGCATAGTAAGCACTACATAATTGCTTGTTATAATAATAATTATTATTAGGTAAATTCTGTGGCACGCACTATTCTAATATCAATTATGCACATAAGCAAACTAAATTATTATTTGCTGGTCAATCAACCAGCAACTTCTTTTGATTCTCTTCAGCTTGTCAGAAATCAGAAAACATGTTAAGTAGAGATTAAAACAATAAGAAGAGAAAAAAGAGAGCGGTCATGAAAGAGTGTTTGAAGAAAAAAATGGCTGAAAACATCCCATATTTGGGAAAATAAGCCTTAGATTCAAAGATATCAGCAAACCTGAAAAGGATAACATAAAAAAATTTCTGCCCAGACACGTCATAAGTAAATTTTGAAAGCTGAAGACAAAGAAAAAATCTGGAAAACAGCCAGAAAGAAATTACACATTACTTATAGGGCAACATAAATTTGAATAACTGTAGATTTCCTATTTGAAACTATAGAGGCAGAAGGAACTAGCACAACCTCCTTCAAATGTTGAACGAAAAATATTGTCAACCATGCATTCTATATCTTGTTAGTTTATCCTTCAGGAATGACAGCAAAATAAAGACATTCTTAGGCAAAGATAAACTTTAAAAGCGTGTCTACAACAGACCTACTTTTAAAGATTGACTAACTCAAAGCCTTGAAAAGAAGAATCACATTCTTCATGTCAGGGTCTGGGCTAAGATCCTCTACTCTCATTCTCCTTTTCTCTTTGGATTCTTTAGTTCTGTCTCCTCCTCCCACAGCCTGTGTGTCAGAAGCTCCATGCTCAATCTGTGTACCACTTACCTCAACACTAGTAACTTGCTTTAGTTCGATAAAATTTTCAGATTTAATCATACTCAAAGGCTAGCCGTTTAACCATTTAAACTGTTTAAGATTAAAATAATAAACAGACTAATCAGTCAAGGCATCTTGTCATTTTTCAGTAATTGCACCAGTCAATATAAGCTAATATTTCTTTAAGTTACCGCAAGACTTCCTTAAAATCAAGGATAATGGGAAGGTATTCTGGGCAGTCTTAATAATGCTTTTGATTAAGAACTAATATGCTGAAGACTTTGAGGTGATTTTCATTAATGATATTTGAGTACATTAAAAGTATATTTATATATTTTTAAGAGTGGCACTTGAGCTAACATCTGTTGCCAATCTTCTTTTTTTTTCCTTCTTCTCCCCGAAGCCCCCCAGTACATAGTTGTATACTCTAGTTGTGAGTGCCTCTGGTTGTGCTGTGTGGGATGACGCCTCAGCATGGCCTGACAAGTGGTGCCGTGTCTGTGCCCAGGATCTGAACTGGTGAAACCCTGGGCTGCCGAAGTGAAGCGTGAATGCTTAACCACTCGGCCATGGCATCAGCCCCAAAAGCATGTTTCATACCTTAGAATTTATGAAGGAATGACTAGATTACTTCTGCTCATACTGCTTTAATCTCTATTTAACATGTCTATTTGCTTTTGGCTGAACCAAAAGTCCCTATATATTTTTATCCTTACTAAAATTGTAGATTTTAAAAGCATTTCAGACACTTATTTTGAAATATATGTTTAGTTTATAGATATATATTCTTTTGCTCATATAAATAGTGGAGTACACAAAAGATACAGTACTCTAATATGTCAGTTCAGAAAGATTCTGTTTCAAAATCACAAAGATATGGGCAAATGCTCAGAAAAGCTCTTTCTCCGATATATTTGGAAATGCTCATGCAGCAGCAAATCATACGCCATGCCTTCTGATGTGTTCCATTAGAAGTTCCACAGTGTGAGTAATGACAACCACAAAACATGTTTTCTTTCCTCATCCCACTTACCTTAACAACTGGAGCATGACCTTTTTTAATAACACGAATATATTTCAATTCAGTTTAAATATCAGCACTGCATCTTTATTCTGGGAGCCTTCTGCCTGCACAAACACATTCAAAATAACACATATTTACCCATTAAATATATTTATATTATGCATTCTTTTCCTTACAAGAGTGGTGAAACATCACATACAGTGACTGAATTATCTCCAGTATTTTGAGTGTGTTTTCAACCAATACTGCGGAAAATTGTTTTTATTTTCATGGAATTGAATTATGATACTTCCACTTTAAGGTGAAACGGTGAAACACAGATTTAGTTCCTATATCCTTGGAGACTCTCTAAATCAGGAATTCACAACCATGGTGTCTGAACTGAATGCATTTGAACTTGGATGTATACACTTATTTTCAGTAACTTCTAACTGAAAATGATCTTTCCTTCAATTATATGCACAGGCAACAAACACCAGTAATATTAGCAATATTTATGGCTTTATTATCATTAAAAATCACAGGTAGTTTCATATCACATTTTAGCTATTGCAAATCTAGAAATTTAGATTACACTAATCACTACCAAATTAGGATAGATATTAGACCTGCAACTCAATATTTTTATTTAATGCGTAAGTGGCAACAAGTATTTATTCTTATGTCAAAAACACTGTTTAGAATATTTTTTGTTACTGCTCTTCAGTGCAATTGCTTTCTATTGTACTCCTATATATTTTATTTCATGAATTAAAATCATTATCCTAAGAAGCCCATAGGGTTTACTAGCCTGCTAAAGAGATTTATGGAGCAAATGTATGAGAAACGTCTACTTTCAAAAAGATAGTAAAAATATTTTTTGTATATGAGTTCAAAATCAACACAAATGGCAGAGAAGAAATAAGATCAAAAACACAATACTAAAAGATAGAAAGCTGATGGACAGGTGGTAGGCCTGAAGAGGCAATCAAGTTGAATACTGAACCAGCAGAATGGAAAACCAAGAAAGAACCCAAGTGTTGTTGCGAATTCCCTCCAAAGATTCAAGAACTGGCAATGTTCGCTGCTCCTAAAAATGATGCAAATGTGGTGCTAAAAAGAATTGGTTAAGCAATCTATTTACATAGAGTTTGGACATTCGTATATCTTTCTTCTGCGACTCTGTGGAACCGATGACTGTTCATAGGAAATCTGACCTGATGATTTATTTTCTGAGGAAGGTAAGAGAGTGACACTGGAATAGTGCATTAAAGGGCTAAATTTAAGGCAGGAGTGAGGCATTATCATAGTGTAACTGAGAGGAATAGAAGAAAGTCTACATCCAGCAATATTCACACTGCTCCAACAGCAGAGTTCCTGGGTTTGAATCACAATCAAACTCATAAGACTACAGAGGCATCAGCAAACGCTTACTTGGCAATGAGAAAGGATACAGGATATGCAGCAACATAGCATGTACTGCAACAGCGTGGTAGAATTTTTAGGCCTCCAGTCACATCATCCAAATATCTCAGTCACACAGCACTGGGCCCCACATGAGAGACAAGGCAGCATGCATGCTTTTGGAGTGAAGCTGTCAGCGTTAGAGTTCAGTCAGTTTTATCCCTGTCAGTCAAATGCTCCCTCAGATTACATGACAAGCTCCCATTCCCAAGTGGAGCTGCATCTCACCAATTACGTATTACTCATCAATTATAGGTGATTTATCCATGACATGTTCCTCGATAAACACTATCTGTAACCAGGCACAGCTTCCTGGATTGGTTTACAACAACTGAGCAGAAACTCTCTTTTATCTTGTATTTAGTGTACTTGCACTGTCTTTGAGTTAATGTTGTAGCCGAGTTCAACTAGGAGCCAAATCCTCAGGCCATCCCTGAGGCTAGAGGAAAGCTAGGCCATCTGTGAAACCTGTAATTCAATATAAATATTGAAACCTCTAGCCTTCGACTGACACTCATCTAAGGGATTTCTGAAAGACAGACTCACGCTTTCCCTTCTATGGACTGGAAGAGTCTGCTGGAAGTATCTGAAGAACATAAGGGAAAAGATGTAAAAACACCAACATTCTTAATTTTCAAGAAAGCATCACAACTAGGTCAACCAACAGAGAAGACAAGCTCCATCTCTATATGAAATATAAGTGTCTGACGTGCTTTATTAAAATTTACAATATTCGGAAGGATAAAAATATGTAGAGACTTCTGTTCAGCCAAAAGCTAATGGACATCTTAAATAGAGATTAAAACAGAATGAAGCAGTCTGATCATTTCTTCATAAATTCAAAGGAATAAAATTTACTTTTAATATACTCAGATATCATAAATGAAAACCACCTCAAAGTCTTGAGCAGATTAATTCTTAATCAAAAGCATTATAAAGACTGGCCAGAATGCTACCCTATTATTCTTGGTTTCAAGGAAGTTTTGTGGTAACTTAAAGAAATATTAGCCTATAATGACTGGCACCATTACTGAAAAATTACAGCAGGCCTTGACTGATTAGTCTGTTTATTATTTTAATCTATTTAGGCTTACCCTTCAGTACTACTGAATCTAAGAGTTACATTCATCCAACTAAAGCAAGTTACTTCTGTTGAGGTAAGTATTACACAGATTAACTATTGATCATATCTGAAAAGCAGGCTGTGAGAGGAGGAGAGAGAACTAAAGCTCCAAAGAAAAAAGGAGAAAGAGTAGAGGCCCTCATCCTAGACCCCAACATGAAGAATGGGAAAAATGTGTAACAGAGGGGGCCGGCTCTGTGGCCGAGTGGTTAACTTTGCGCACTCCAATTCGGTGGCCCAAGATTTCACCGGTTTGGATCCTGGGTGCAACATGGCACCGCTCATCAGGCCATGCTGAGCCAGCATCCCACATGCCAGAACTAGAAGGACCCACAACTAAAATATGCAACTATGTACTGGGAGGATTTGGGGAGAAAAAGCAGGAAAAAAAAAAAAGATTGGCAACAGTTGTTAGCTCAGGTGCCAACCTTTAAAAAAAAAAGAAATGTGTAACAGGAATACATTCGAGTTCTTAATCCCATTTCACTCTAAATAGACTATTTTGCACTGTTATACTATTTTACTCTATTTAGCTATCTCACTACTAGAAAACTCTCTGTGATTTATAAGGAAGACCCAGTAATTAAAAAAAATTATTTCTTATATTGTAGCAAACTCTTCATACTTGTGGCTTCCATACACTTGTTTGTGTCCCTAATTTTGCTCTGTAGAACAACAAAATAATACAGACTCTTGTCTGAAAGAGAGATCTTCAAATGCAGGAGGTCTTTTACTTTCTTATCCTATATGATCTCTTCTCCAAAGTAAGCAACTTCACTTCCATTAAAGATTTGCATTTTTTTTTCTTTGAGGAAGATTAGCCCTGAGCTAACATCTGCTGCCAATCCTCCTCTTTTTTGCTGAGGAAGACTGGCCTTGAGCTAACATCCGTGCCCATCTTCCTCTACTTTATATGCGGGATGCTTGCCATAGCATGGCTTGACTAGAGGTGCATAGGTCCATATCTGGGATCTGGACTGGTGAACCCCAGGCTACCGAAGTGGAACATACAAACTTAACAGCTATGCCACTGGGCTGGCTCCATAAAGATTTGCATTTTTAACAGAAGCTTTAATCTATTATTTGCACTGTTTATTTATGTGTTCATTTTTTCACAGTACAATTTATCTAGTACTTAAACACTTCTAAAGATAACCTTAGCCTGAGGTGAGCAAACTTTTTCTGAAAAGAGTTATATAGTAAATATCTTAGATTTTACTGGCCACATATGGTCTATCTAATGTATTCTTGGTTTTGTGTTGCATTTTTAAATAACCAATTAAAAATATTTTGTATGGCTCAAAGGCTTTACAAAAACACCCTGCAAACTGGATTTGGCCCTCAGGCAATAGTTTGCCAACCCCTGGTCTAATCCACCAAAGGAGTCTTTCCTGATTAACAAAGTTCATCAAAGCAATATAATTTTAAAATTGCATTTACACGTTGAGTGAGGACACCACAAACCGTAAATCATATTGAGTTTACAGACAACTAAAATCCAGTATCTTTTTCACATTAGCTACCCTTTCCGTTTGATTCATCCTAAACCTACATACCTGTCAAAGTAGGAATAGCTAAAATTCTTCATTTACTTTATACTTTAATCTTTTTTAGTTAAGACCAAGTGCTGGCAACTTTTTTTTTTTATATATATATATAGAACCAGATGGTGAATACTTTATGTTTTGTGGGTTTGAAGGTTTCTGTTCCAGGCACTCAATTCTATCATTACAGTATGAAAGCAGACATAGGCAGGACATGAATGAATGAACATGGCTATGTTTCAATAAAACTGTATCTATAAAACACTCTTGTTTCCAATTGTCGTTACAGGATAAAAAGATAATCTTATTTAGTGATTCCATTGCTAACGGATTAAGTATTTCTCTCAGTTTCAGGTAACTTGAAGGGCATCCAAAGACATTTTCTGTCAAGGTGAAAACAATGAGACAAACAGGAGAAGGGGAAGGTTCTGCCTTAAAATTGACGACAATTTAAAAAAATCACGACTCTCTTAAACCAGAATTCAAAGAGATATATAGAGAGGAAGCAATTGTCCTGAGCTCTTTGAATCATTTCTGAGATTTTAGAGCATCCCAAGAGTCAAGGAAGGAGAGCTGAGGAACACTGAAGGGGTGAACCCTTACTTCTACAGGAATAGCTCTGATTTTACCACTGTAAAATGTTGTTACCTTATTTATCATTTGCTTTCAGAAAATAAAACTTTTCCTGCTAAATGAAAAGTGTTCAAACCCTTTCTCTAGCCCATATTACCTAAAATGGTTTTAGGTGTTGCAGTGTTTTAAATACTTTATGAAATCAGCGCTCTGTGTACTATTATAGTTCCATGTATATCTTATAAATAAACTTATCCGCATATATATAAATACATGTATATATGATCCAAGAAACATCAATTAAGTTTGCAATAGTAAAGATTTTTTAGCTTGCATTTTAAAAATAATATATTATATCATATATAATATGCAACATAATATAGCATAATTTCTCTAAAATCACTCTCTCCCTCCACTCTTCCTCACATACTGAGGGAGAGATGCTTTCACATTTATTTCTCATCTCTGTAAATAACTCTTCTAATTCAATCCATGTGTCTGTCTTTACCCTCTTGCATTTTTTCCTTCCAATTCTGAAACATAGAAAAAGCTCAAATCATTGGTCTAGTTAAACAAGAATGTGTCCAAAAAGGAGGGTGGAGGAAAAAGCCACACCAAGGACATTTATAGTTTCGTGAGGATTTGTGCTGAGTGAAAAAGTAAACTCATGATGTTTGTCCTCCCAAATTTGATTAGCAAATTAATTGTCCTCTAGAAATTAATGGTGATATCAGATTATCTTAACTTTCTAATGGCTAAATCAGCATCAGAGTAAATTCAAATTTATTTCCTTTATCTTCTAAAGGGAGATACTCTACTTCCTTTACTAGATGGCCATATAAATACAACAACTTACTAAACCATCAACAGTTACTTTATTCTCATTTTATTTCATTTTGAGTGAATATTTTAGCTAATTGTAGGAACAAAGCAAGATCATTACTTAAAATAGCATAGAATTTAGGCATCCCTCCCTTTTTATTTCCCTCTTCCTCTCTGTCTTCCAGCTGCAAGTAATATGAAGTTGAATTAGCTAATGAAATTGGTTTAAACTGCCATGAGTCCCTATCAATCTTTATTCTGTGAAAATAATTTTTTCATTTGTAAGACATTATCTAGCAAGAATGCAGAATTCTGCAAACCAGGTATGCTTTTTTCACACTTAGACAATTATTAAAATTAAATGTATGAATATTGGATCAACTTTAGTAAATTATATTAATATTTTATATTATCCAAAAGAATCTAGAATTACACTGTCTAATATGGTAACCAATAGTTTCATGTGGTTATTTAATTAAATTAATTAAAATTAAATTAATTAAAAGTTGAATTCTTTGAAACACTGGCTTAAAGGATAAGTTATGCTCATTTAGACTTTTGCAGAAAAAGAAGACAAATTCACCCATTAAAAACAAAGACTAACACTGATGTTCTATATATATATATAATGTTTTATATATATGAATATGACATCAGTATTATTATATATATAATACATTATATATAACACTAAGCTGTGAGAGAAGTATAAAATGTACAATGGGCATTCAAAGAAGGAAAGATCACTTTTGAATAAAAAATTAAGTGGGATAATATTTTATGGTGTCGGCATCGTTTGAACAGGACTTTGAAAGAGACACAGAATTTCATTTAATAAGGGTAGATAATGGCAGCATTAAGAAAAAGTGTGAGGAAAATTGGGGAATATGAGTATAGGGTGTACAAAAAAGAATTACCTAAAAAACTTGAGTACAGAAAACTAAGGCAAAACCTGAGAAAACAAGAATGGCCTTTCGTCCCCCTGAGACTCCTGAAAATAATCATACAAAGAGGAGTGTCAAAGCAGATTTTGCACCAGACAAACTTAGACAAGGAAGACTTTATTCAAACTATTGCAATAGGAGAGAGAGAGTGAACGCAGCTGAAACCAAAGCCGTGCAGAGGTGGTTAAGCGTTAGGGTGAACTAGTGGGAAAGTACTGGATGACTAGGGGAAGGTTCATCAATGGGATATGTAAAGAACACTGAACAATTGCAGAGTTTTCGAATGTTTTCCACGGCGATTTGGCCATCTGTGTCTGCAAACTGGTGCCCACCAAAGTTAGACTTCAACCCTCCCACAGGGACTGGGAGATAGTGGTGCTATCTCCTTAGCAGTTTACATTTCAAAGAGATGGTTCCAGTCCTGAGCAAGACATTTCCTGGGTTGTAAAACTGATAAGAGACTGTGAGATTTGCATACATTTCAAAGGAGCAGAGAAAGAATTTACAATTGCAGGTTTTCTAAAGTAAATGCTTTAAGAAAAATGAGATCAGGTGTCTATAGTGAGGACGAAATCTGTCTAAAATTTAACCAAGCTGAGCAGAATATTAAGGTCATCTTGATCAGTGCGAAACTCACAATTTGAAACAGTCTGAATCTTCACAAGAGTGTGGGATATACAAGATTTGAATGAAATTGGGGACATTTTCATTCTGATTTTAAAGTCTTAGAATTTTCCCTGTAAAAAGTCCCCCTGGAGGAACATCATATGAGATCAAAAAGAAATGAATAAAATGTCCTACAGTGTTAGGTGAAGTATCCTTGAGCATCATCTTATCTAATTTACCATTTTTCACATGATTAAACTACATTTTTAAGCTTGAATAGTTTACTCAAAGTCACAATCATAGTAATAGCTGAGTTGCAACAAGAACTCAAATCTCCTGTAGTTGACTAGCAGGGGCAAAGGAAACAAAAGAAATTAGTTTGAATACGCGGTTAGCCATCATCATATTTATATTTTAGGAATGAGAGAGGAAATGGAGAAAATAATTCCATGCAGGACGTGATTCAAAGAAAGGTCGAGAAAGAGAAAGAAAATCAGATCCCAGGAAACATCATATTTAAGAAGAGGGACTGTGGTGAGAGGCTGGGCCTCAAGCCAGAGAGTGGTCAACCTCGCAAGCCAACAACAAATCCTAATACTTCTAAATTTGCTCAGAAATATGGAGGTGCTGAAAAGTGTTCCAGATTTGGGGATTCTGTGTACGCTGCCGAGAAGATAATTGGAGCTGGAAAGCCCTGACACAAAAACTGTTTCTGATGTGCCAAGTGTTGGATGAGTCTTGAATCAACAACTCTGACTGAGAAAGAAGGTGAAATCTACTGGAAAGGATGCTACGCAAAGAAGTTTGGTCCCATGGGATTTGGCTATGGCCAAGGAGCAGGAGCTATTGTTCATGTTCAGTAAAGATGTAAACCCAAAACCAAGATCACACACTGAGACTCTGTGCATAATCTAAGCACAGATATCTAACCCTAAACTGCTGTGAATTTCCGCCAGGACTTAAGCCCTCTATATTGCCCTGTACTGGGTTCGGCTAGCTGACTTGCAGGAAGAAAGCACTGTATCCTTTTGCTTTATTCATCAGCATTTTCAAGCACGATTTCTTTTACATTTTAAATAAAACTTCAGCTTGAAAAAAAAATTACAAAGTTCATAACATAGTCTGCTCTTTATCAGTAAACAGCATGCTGAGTCCAGAGGCTCATCATGGTATTGTTTTTAATTTGCTCTCATAGCAAAACGTAGCAGGATATCCCCACGGTTCCCCTGCATATCAAATGTTTATGCTATTAATTTTCTTATTAGGGTTTTTTTTTTTTTTTTTCCTATTGCAAGAGCACAGCATCCATAGAGTTCTTCCTCTGGGTTTTCTTTCAAATAGACACGAAACTTATAAATCATATACAAGTGGATTTTAACCACTGGTGTTAACTGATAAGTACTGTGGATCAAAGAAATCTTAGAATACAAGCTTCAGTAGCAAAGACAGAAAAACAACTGAGAAAGACTGCTCTTTATACATGCTCCAGATGATTCCTCTTGTCTATCAGGTTTCTTTCTTGTTTGGACTGCAACTTGGTCACATTGTTTTACTCCATGTCCCTAACAGCAAGACACAACAAAAAGCTGGCAAAACACCATCTGGGTTAGAACAAAGGCGATGCTGGGCCGAGCGTTATTAGCATACTGATGGACCCAATGTTACCAAGTGTCCCTCTGCTTCTTGCAAGACAAAATGTCACACTGACAGATCTTTCTTCTTTAGCCTTTCAAACTTTAGGAAGCCTTTCAATACGTAAAAGTTCATAAGAGATGTTTAGCACAACAGCTGAGTGCCTTAAACACGGAGATATAGAATTTTATAACAGAAATTTCTTTGTTTTCTGTTTTTCTGTTTTTTCTTTGTTTTAAGATAAAGGATTTTTTTCCTTCTTTCCTACCTGTAAAAATATATATTTATTATATATAATAATATATGTAATAATGTAACAATAATATATGCATTACATATTAATATATTATAATATATATCATATACCAATATGTAGCCTCCATATACATTTATCTTTCTAGATCTGTGTCTCTACCTATCTCTCACTAATGTAGCTGCTAAAGTGATTCAAAGAATCCAGTGATATCAACTGAGACCATTTAATTCGTAGCACAAATTAATATCTTCAGTTTACCCCCTATATTACATAATGGCTGTAAAATAAATCAAGAATGAGACAGAAACACAAGTTTGAAATTTAGGAAATTCAGGAAAATCTCTTATTGAGCAAAAACATTTATTTACAAATTCAGCACATCACAGGTTGTAATTCCCAACTAATGCTTATTAATAATATTCTGGAATGTATGCCAATGGAATATTTTAACTTTTGGAAATGCTTGAAATATTCCATATGTTTCTTCCAGGCAGTTAGTTTTTATGGATTAGCTTCTCCAGTCTCTCAACATCACTGTCTCTTTTTAAAGTGATACATTACATTTATCTACCCACACATCTGTCTATTAGTGCAAAAATGCGTATACATATACACATAAAATGAGAGTGTGAGAGAGAGAGAATCGTCTGAATTAATATTAAATTTACTGGTCTCAATTTGAGAATGAAATATGAAGGCATCAACAGATTTGCATCATTATTGATGATTATACACAGATAATTTGACGTAAATTAACTATGTTCTATCAAACCTCAGTTTAATTAAAGAGTTTGAAATAGAATTTCTTTTGTCACACCTCTATCTATTTGGAAAGTTCCCATAGAAATCAAAAGCAGGTTACAATATTGCAGGAGCTGGTTAAATTTCTACTATTTTTCAGATTCATTATAAACATTGTCATCAGGATGAAGATAGATTGTTTCCTTTTCTCTTTTTGTTACATTCCTCAGACTCCAAAAAATGTCATTTCCATGCAAATTACCCTTCTTCAACATTCATTAAACCCCTTTTTACTGAGAATCTAGCTGGCTCTCAGTCCTCTCAGCTATCTATGAGAAATCTTGGAAGGGTCAAAACAGCAGAATAATGCTGTTCTGTTTAATATAAAATAAGAAAAAGCAAGAATATTGTTCAAAGTTGTACTTTTACAATGTGAGAATGTTACAGAGGCAGAATACTGAAATATGATATATTCTTCTGTGTTTGAATAATTAAAATAAGAACTGGTACAAATTAATCAACTCTTATTAGAGCCTGCGTATAACAATTTCAGCATCTTCTGCTGAATCTGTACTTCCAAGAAAGAGCCTTTTTACATCTCATTGGTAAAGACTCTAGCAAGTGGCAATTTTTCCACTTGTTGCAATTTCTGCCTTCTTAATGGCAGGAAATATTGTGTGAATTAATAATAATCTCCAACAATGGAAATTAAAGCACAATACTTTACATTGATAATATCCAGGTAAGATTTTGTTACCACGATATAATTGTCATATCTAGATCAACTTTTCCCAAACATTTTTGACCTAGGAATACTTTTCACAGAAATGTGAAATGAACTGTTTGGGGATAGTTAATCATTTTTGTACGGAATATTACCGAAAAGTCATTATAAATATAAAAGAAACTTTAACAGCATATTATTAATGATTATTATAAAATTACGCATTTTACTTTGTTATTTTCATCACACATGAAGTCTCATTTTTGTTTTAACCCATTTAACAAGTGACACACAACGGCTAATGTACTTTATATGAGACTATATATGATTTGTAGACATAATATGACATATTCCACTTGGGAGCTATCATTTCTATGAGAGTTGCAGCATCATAAATATAAAAATAAACCTCTTTAAGCACCTACTATTTATAATACCTCAATGCTGTGTTTTTAGCATCTCCATTGAATCATTTTATAATTTTTATGTCTTATATTTAAAAGTTGAGATAAGTGAAAATAATTCAGGATTCCATTTATTAACATTTCCCTGCAGATATTATATAACAGGTAAACATAGTCTTACTTCCCAACCAATAAAATGATAAACTGTAAAAATCAACACTGTATTTTACCTTCTTATTATATGTTTTGCTTGAAAAATTACATTTAAGTATTAAAATTACCTTTAATATGTAATTTTGAAAGTTTCATCAAATAATCGTAAGTCTTAAAATGGACAAAAATCACCTTGAAGAAAATTTAGAGAAATATCAATATGTTTATGCTAGCTGTTAATTTGCATTTTAATACCAGTGTTTCTTTTGCTTTCTCTCTTAACCAGCGGTGCATTTATAAAAAACAAAATGCACTTGCTGAGTGATAGACTTTGTTGTTACTTCATAAGGGCATTTATTTTCTTTCCAATAACTGTTCATTTGTTTCTTAATAGACTGCAGGATGCCCTTAAAAGTTCCATTTTAAGGAAAATGTATTTCAATAATTATTTTGTCAATTAAAGTAACATTTCCCCTTTTGTCTATATCTATTCCCTGATATGACTTCATGGAACTACTTCAAAAACTCATGGCGGGTATCAAACTAAAGATAAGTGTTAGGATATCTTCCAATAGGACAGTAGAAATGTGAACAATAAAAGAATGGTATACTATAATGATAAACAAGTGTGAGGGAGTGAAATTAGCAAATCAGTTTCTCAAAAGAAATGCAGTTTTCTTAGAGCAGGTCAATCCTTGGGTTAGAAAGACTATATCTGCCTCAAGTTTGGCTGATTTCCTGGAGCACAGCTTATGTCTCCACCGTCGGCAAAATGGCTTCCAAACACTTCAAGACTAGGAAGGAATGTGGCACCAAGACAAGTGCTGGGTGAATTATGAATAATATCACCCTGCTTTCCTGGCTTGGGCAAATCACTTGCTTACAGAGTTCTCTTATCTTTAAGTGTGGAAAGAGAAGAGTAGAGTAATTATTGAAGCTACCATCAAATATTTAAGGTAATAATATGTTTAAAAGGGATTAAAATCAGCTTTACTTTGTTCAAAAATATCTAGATAAAATGCCCACTTAGTATTTTGTTTCAGGGAAGGTACACAATTTTAAGATTTCAGCTCACTGCAGCCAGCCCAGAGTAGAGGGGTAAAGGTACATTGCCTATTTATTTCAAAAATCTAATGGGTAAGTTTGTTGGATCTCTGTTCAAACGGTTTTACTCATTTAGACAGGTTTGACCCTCATGCCCACACGAATCAGATGATCAATTAGCACAGCAAGCCACGTCAATCTTTAGCAAAGGAAGACAAATCACAAAATTACCAAGAAAACCCTCTATCTTGCTATCTCCAAGTCCAGTGTTTCTTTAGAAAGCTCTTCTATACAGAAACGATATCTACCTCCTTCTCCTCACCCTCCTTGTATATGTCTCCCATATACTTCTTATCTACAATTTGAAACATCATGCTTTTTCTACAAAAATTCAAATATTCTTGGGGCTGGTCCAGTGACATAGTGGTTAAGTTTGCATGCTCCACTTCTTCTGTCCAGAGTTCACAGGCTCGGTTCCTGGGTGCAGACCTATACACCACTTACCAAGCCATGCTGTGGCAGCATCCCACATGCAAAATAGAGGAGGATTGGCATAGATGTTGACTCAGTGAGAATATTCCTCAAGCAAAAAGGAGAGAGTTGGCAACAGATGTTAGCTCAGGGCCAATCTTCCTCAGGAAAAAAGAGAAAGAAATTCAAATTTTAAATTGAGAATAAAATATTCTCAAGCATGCTCAAATGTAACAATTATATCTTTATATGACCTATATTAATACATATTTATATGATCACCACATCACATCTTTCCTTATAGAATTTTATAGCCTTCTGATAACTACCATACAGTTCACACTTGGTGTATAGAGTGCCCCCTTCCACCTGTGAAAAGAAATGACAGTTATTACATAGATATCCAGAGCTGCCTCTAGTTGAGTGATCATGAAAGATGAAGAAAGAGCCCCAATTCTGGAGGAAACTCAGTCTGGCAAAAAACATAACAGAAAAGACGAAAATAGTGTTTCTCCAAATGTAGCTACTGGCTCACTTGCATCAAAATCACAAGGGGAAACTTTAAAAAATACCAGTTTTGAATTCCATCACACATTTAATTAATCTGAATTTTAGTGGGTGGGGCCCAGACTATTTATTAACAAAATTCCCAAATTTTAATACACAGTACAGTGTGAGAGACATTAAAGTAAGGATTACATATTAAGATAGAGTTAGGTAAACAAACAGAAAACATTATAACAGCATAATGTCCCTGTGGTTAGAACTTAAAATTTTGAAAATAAATGAAAAAGAATCAAGAAAGGAGGGTGATTTTGTCTAAATTACCTGCCATTTCTGAGGCTTAAAGATGGAGTTTCATTAACCTCTGCGAATAGATATTATTTTTATGGAGTTTTTTTGATCTAGGAAAATGTCCAAATGGACTTCATAGATAGCCAAATATAGCTCAAAATTTGAGTTTTCTTTGCAGACTGTGAAAACATCATTAACCCGAATGAAGATGGTGGTGTATCCTTCTGGCATTCACCGTTTGAATATCTTCATATCTTCTTTATCTCTGCCTTCAAACAATTTGTCTTGAAATAGAGTTTGTGTAACGTTAATATAGTCATCTAGTTTTCCAATCACTCTTTTTACTTTCAACATGTTTGTGTCCTTAGGTTTAAAGATTGTTTCTTTAGAATACCATATAGTTAGTCTTAAGAAACTCTGCCTTTTGATTGGGGTATTTAATATAATTTCATTTAATATGTTTGTTGAAACATTTGAGTTTACATCTAGTTTCCAGGTGTTTGTTTTATATTTTTCCCACTAGCTCTTTGTGTCTCATCTCCTTCCTTCTTCCCAACAAGTCAAACATTTGGTTCCTTTCCACTTTTCCTCTATCGATTTTCCTGTATCTAATTGTCCTGCTTCTAGGGCTTTCTCAATTTCACAGTATGCATCTTAAACTTAACACAGTTATCTTCAAAAATATTCGGCTACTTCACATATATTACAAGAATTTTACAAAAGTTGCTTCCAATTACCCCCGACATGCATTGCACTCTTGTTGTCAACTATTGTACCTTCACATACGCTATGAAAACACAGGGCGCTGTCATTACTTTTACTCTGTAAAATGAATAGTCTTTTACAGAGATTTACCATCTTGTTATTAAAAAGCCTTTTATATTTACTGACACATTACACTTTCTGGTGTTCCTAATGCCTATAGTTTTCTCTCTGGTATAATTTCCTTTCGGTACAAAAATCATCTTTGAAAAATCTTTAGGTACATGTTGGTTAACTGGCAGTGAATCTTTCAGCATTTAGTCTGTCTGAAAATGTCTTTTCGTCACATTTATTTTTGGATGATGATTTTCCTTGCTATGGAATTGGAGGTTAACAATTCATAGTTGATCTAAGAAACTGGAAGGCTTGCCTTTGTTCTCCCACCCTGCCCTCAGCCTTGGCAGTCTGGTATCTGCAGCTCAGCATGAGGGTCTTTCTCAGCATTCCTTCACCTCACTCACCTTTGGGCAGCTTTGCCTCAAACTCAGCATAACGCCCCCAGTGTCTGGAAGGCATACTCAGCTCCCTGGACAGCTTGTGCCTATGCTTTGGGGCATGTCTCTCTCATATACCCTGTACTTCTCACAGTCACAGACAGCAGAAGACCTGGAGTGCCTGGAGGCACTCTGACCTATCCTCAGACTTCTGCAGGCCCCAAATGTGGGGTCTCTCTCTGCTTTTACCCGGCTCCTAATCCTTCTTACAAAGACTTGGTAAAAAAAGCCTGCATAGAAAAGTTGGCAAGTGAGTACAATCTCTCCTTATATCTGGGGCTCCCAGTGATTCTGAGCCATCATGCTGGCATATGCTGAAACTTAAAAAATTCTCCAGAAGTTCAGCTGTTCTCTTCTTATCCCATGATTATTTCAGCTTCTCCTTCTCCTGCTGCTTCAGCAAGGATGAAAGTCGGCATGGGTCTCTTCTGTGTTGAGAGGGTTTGTTACTTCTCTGGATTTGACTACATGTGTTTCTTTGAGCCCTCAATTCTCTAATGGGCATTAAAAACTATCATGTTGTAGGTTATCTAGTTTGCAACTATTCTTACCATGTGACTTTCTACATTCCATTGGAGCAAAAGTCCAAACAGCAGACACATATTCCAGATTATGCAATTGGTATGAAATAATTTAGTCAGCCATTGCCAAAAGCTGAAATGTCATATTCTTCACCAAAAGAAGCTGCATAGTTCTTGGATGTTGTTGTTATTCTATTTTAGAGTGGAAGAAGAATGGTTGTAAAATGTGATACAGAGATAAAATCATGCCAACCGAAGTGAATATTTCGATATCAGTTTTTTTAAAAAAGAGTGCATTTGGAAATTGATTCCCTAAAAATATTTATGCCAGAGTACTATTTGGATTGTCTTCCAATAAACTCCCCTCCCTGCCCTAGGAATGTAAGTACCCCATTTTGAAGACACCAGTTACACCAGAAGGAAATCTACTGTTATTTAATGATAAATCCAAAGGTAGGAGGATTTGTTTATCAAGATGATAATATTCTCCAAAGACCCACACTTCACAGCTCCTCCACTCTGACATCTTTACTGGGTAAGAAGCTCCTATGCTCAAGGTCATATGTGTCACATCCGCACAGAAAGAAGTCACATGAGACAGAAGTTAGTGGTTCATCCTCAAAAAGATCTTTCTCATTGTCTGTCTTTCTCTCTTCAGGAAAGAAATCCTCTTATACCCCCTACAGCAGACTCCGCAGAGCATTGGATGAACACTCACCGGCTCACACTTAGATGAGTAACTAATTTGCAAAGGGAAATGTCATGACCACAATTAGTTCTATAAATCAAGATTCATCCCATGGGTCTCTGCAAATTGTCCCCTGAACTAAACTCAGGTTATACTATAAGGATCAAGAGAGAGGAGCTGCTGACAAAGCAAATAACAGTGCCTGCTGCCAAAGAGAACTTCTACTGTGACTGCTCTCCCGTAAGCAAAACATAGCTTGCTTTTGTGCTGAAAGCCCACTGTCAATCCCAATTAATCTCTTGACTCTCTTAGCTTAATTTTGTTCCAGGTTGATTCTCTACTCTTTAGCGGGATTTCTTTGTAACTTTTTCTCTTTGTGACACAAATGATTTCCATCGCCATTATCATGCTAGCGAAAATATAAGCATCCCCCTTCCAGCAAGGATTAGAGCAATACTAGGTAAAGAAAAACATTCTAATTTTTAACTCTTTACATACAATAATTAAGAAATTTTTGGCTGAATGTACCCAGGTACTTTTTGATACTGACTTTTAGAAACCATTTCAGTTAATACATTTAAGGGTGTTTGCACTGAAAAAGAAATTTCAGAGTCTTGCCAGGCATTGAAGTCAGATTTCCCAATCTCAGGGCAAAATTAAGACTAGGCAATATTGTCAAGGTCATACTGCAATTAGCACTTTATTTAAGATTCCAATGACCAGTACAATTTTTGTTTTATAGTGAACACAATAGTCATTGAAGCAAATATATGTAAAGTATATAGCAAAATAAAACTTAAATGTAAGAAAAATTGTAAAGATAATAGCATCTACGAATTTAATAGTATCCTTGAATTCTGATTATGGTTAGATTTAATAACAGCTTAACAACTATGAATTTAAAAAAATAGAAGAAATAATATTCTGTAGAATTTCCATTCATAGAATATACCCATCATGTATGGACGTAGAAAAAAATTACAAACAGCAAAAGCCTCTCTCTTTTCAAAGACTATGCAGAAATTCTACATAGAAATAGAAGGTTTCTTCTCCTCCCTACTAATCCTGACTACAGGGCAAAGATTAAGGACATGAGCAACATAAATAAGAAAGAAATGATGATGATGATGATGATGATGATGAAGATATCTAACATTTCTTAAGCGTTTATTCTGTCAATTATTTTCAGGATTAAATTATCTATAGACTTAAATGTAAGACATGAAACCATAAAACTTCTGGAAGGAAATATAGGGGAAAAGCTCCTTGACATTGGTCTTGGCAATGATTTTTTTGGATTTGGCCCAAAAGTAAAGCAACAGAAGCAAAAGTAAATAAGTGGGACTATATCAAAGTAAAATGCTTCTGTACAGCAGAATAAACAATCAAATAAATGAAGAGGAAATCTATGAACGGGAGAAAATAAATATTTGCAAGCTATATATCCAATAAGAGGTTAATATCCAAAATATATAAGGAACTCATAAAACTCAACTGCAAAAAATCAAATATTTCAACTTAAAAATGGACGGAGGACCTGAACAGATACTTTTCCAAAGAAGACATACAAATAGCCAACATGTACATGAAAAGATGCTCAACTTCACTAATCATTGGGGAAATGCAAATCAAAACCACAATGAGCTATCACCTCACAACTGTTAGAATGGCTATTATCAAAAAGTACAAGAGATAACAAGTGTTGGCGAGGATGTGGAGAAAAGGAAACCCTTGCACACTGTTGGTGGGAACGCAAATTTGTACCACCATTATGGAAAACAGTATGGAGGTTCCACGAAAAATTAAAAATAGAGCTACAATATGGTCCAGGTATTCCACTTCTAACTATATATCCAAAGGACATGAAATTTTAGATATCTGCACCACTGTGTTCATTGCAACGTTATTCACAATAGCTAAAACATGGAAATAACCTAAGTGTCCATTGACAGATGAATGGATAAAGAAAATGTGATGTATATAGTATATACATGCAATGGAATATTTTTCAGCCATGAGAAAGAAGGAAATCTTGTCATTCATGACAACGTACATGGATCTTGAGGGTGCTAAATGAAACAAGTCAGATAGAGAAAGACAAATACTATATGATTTCACTTGTATGTACAATCTAAACTAAGCTGAATAAAAACAAAGAGTAGATTGGTGGTTGCCAGGGGGTGGGGGGCAGAGGAGATATTGGCCAAGGGGTACAAACTTCCAGTTATAAAATGAATAAGTCCTGGGGATCCAATGTGCAGCATGGTGAGTATAGTTAACAATAGTGTCTTATATACTTGAAAGTAGCTAAGATCCTAAATACTCTCATCCCACACACAAAAAAACCTGTAATTTTGTGAAGTAATTGATGTATTAACTAACCTTATTGTGGTAATTATTTTTCAATATATACATGTATCAAATCATCAAATTGTACACCATAAACTTACACATTATATTCAATTTTATCTCAAAGCTGGGGAGAAAAAGACAAAAAATTTTTTTACCTTCAAAACACCTTTAAAAATACATACACTATTATACCCTTATATAAACTAAAATTAATTATGGAGTTGCAAGAATTTGGATAACTTGGTTATGTAATACCAATCAACCAACCAACCAAGCAAATAAACATACAAACATATACATTTTGGAGTTGGAACAAAACACGCAATTCTTACTCCAGAGGCCGCACATTAAATAAGCTATTTTACAGTGATAATGGTCTGAGAATTTGTTTCTTCACATTTAGTCTTCTTCCTCTCTTTCACATGTGATGCAACATAGCCTTATAGCCTAGAGAGTACTCTCTGATGTAGCCCAACACTTGAAAACATGATATTCTCAGGCAAAATCTCCATGCCTTAATTATCTTACTCTAAAATGAAGATAACAGGGTCAGCCCCATGACCAAGTAGTTAAGTTCACGTGCTGTGCTTCGGCGGCCTGCAGTTTGCAGGTTTAGATCCTGGGCTCAGAACTATTCACTGCTTGTCAAGCCATGCTGAGGTGGCATCCCACATGGAAGAATTAGAATGACTTACAAATAGGATATACAACTATGTACTAGCGCTTTGGGGAGGTAAAAAAAAAGAGGAAGATTGGCAACAAAAATTACGTCAGGGCCAATCTTCCTCTAAAAATAAATAAATAAATAAATAAAATACAAAGAAGATAAAAACCGTGCTTACTCATAAGGTTACTGTAAGAATTACATGACTTATTACATGCAAATCTCTTGAAACATTGCCTGTACATAATAAGCTCTAGAAAACATGATATGTAATAATTGAAAACTGCCAAAGTTTATCCATTCCTCAGGTGTCATTAACAGATTTGATTTAATCATATTAGCTCATATACTATTATACATACACATTCATATGCAACTGAAATCTTTAAAATATGCAATTCTATTAATTAAAATATCAGTCAACCACAAAATTTACATCTAATTTAACATATATTTTTATCTCACTGTCAAAAAGGAGATAGATGGGGTCAGCCTGGTAATAGAGTGGTCAAGTTTGCATACTCCACTTCAGCGGCCTGGGATTGCCAGTTTGGACCCTGGGTGCAGACCTATGCACTGCTTATCAAGCTGTGCTGTGGCAGGCGTCCCACATATAAAGTAGAGGAAGATTGGCATGGATGCTAGCTCCGGGCCAATCTTCCCCAGCAAAAAAAAAAAAAAAAAAAGAAGTGGAGGATTGTTGGCAGATGTTAGCTCAGAGCTAATCTTCCTACAAAAAGAAAAAAAAAGAAGAAAAAGGACATAGATAAATGTAATGGCATTTTTAAGACACTGACTATAATAGAGTACATTTAGATTAAGTGTTTCATTGGACAAATTGATGAATACATATTTTTGAAAAATAATATAATGCTAAAATATTTTAATAGCGTTATTCATTAATGACAAAAACATCTTATTCTAATACCCACAATATCAGCGAGAATTTTAAGAGGTAGTAATATTGTATTCTGATAAAAGACATTAAAGGTATTATGTGAATTATATGTTCTTTTTTGATATAAATTAATTTTTGAGGTAATATCAAAATGCCAAAATCTTTAAAACATTCTATTTACCAGAACATGAAGATGACTAACGAATAAATAAATGACAATGATACTACTACCATTACAACTAATAAAAGTATCTAAAAGGCCTTGAGTATTCACTTGGTAAAATACATTTCCACGTGCTAAAATAACTGTGGTAAGTCATTACAACACAAACTGATATATTCTATTTATATATTAGGTAAGGAAGGTATTTGTGTAAATTAGGAGTATTGCTTTAAAAGAAGAATGAATTATTTTGTTTTGTATTTTAATCTCTAAAATGCAGACGATTGCTTTTGGGAATTCATAATGTTTTATGCATAATGCTGATACACATCAATTATTTCAGGAGCAAATATATTTTATGTCAAGCTGATTGCAAAGTATTACTTACCTTACCAGAACATTAAAAAAACCAACAACCAAAAACTCCTGAGAAGAAGCTTTTAAGAAAAAAAATTGCACCTGCAAGTGGTAAAAATCATTCAAGGTAGCGTAATCATTTCAACATACTAAGCAAAGTTAAATATCATTAAAAATGAACTCAGTACTGAAAATAGATAGAAAGGATGAAATAATATAGAATCATTCACACACCGAAAGCTGCTCCTCCGAAAGAAAAAAAAAGGATAAACGCAAGCAAAATTTCAGTTAGAGCAACATCCTTAGAACACTGCATATTTGCTCATTTTTTCAAGTTCGCAAATCAACTCTGTCCTCACTTCAAAATAAATAATATAAATTTTGATTATAAACTAATGACAGTCCAGAAATAATAAAGAGATTGCAAAAGAGTATTAGGCTTTTTTAAAAAGCATCTACTAGTGATAAAGTACTGTGCTAGCGGTGTTACATACAATCCCACTGAGTTAGAATATGTAAAAGGAGGAAGGAAGGAAAAAAATGGAGGGAGAAGAGAGGGCGAGAAGAAAAGAAAGAAAAGAGAGAGAAAGAAAGAAAGAGAGACAGAAAGAAAGGAAGGAAGGAAGAAAGAAAGAAAGAAAAAGAAAGGAGAGAAAGAAGTAAGGAAGAAAAGAAGAAAAGAAGGAAGGAAGGAAGAAAGAAAGAGGAAGGAAAGAAAACCAAAAACAAAATCACGAAATGCTAACTTGCTCATCCAGTTCGTGATCAAATACCGAGCCTACTCCATCAACTCAGATTTATGTAGTTTTACCATTCTGAATAGCTTTAGAATTGTTTATCATTTGAGTAAAATCAGCTTTTACATCTGATTTTATGTCCATATCTCAATAAATGTTAACTCTATTTGTTTGAACTACCTTTTAAATACAAGAAAACTAAAGCTATTAAAAATATACTGGTGCAGTAGCTATTTTAAAAAAATATTCACTATGTTCTAATTTATTAATATGCAGTGAAGATAATTTCAACATTTCTAAGTGTTATGAATATAGTAAAATGCAAAGCCATCATTCTACACAATAGGAAAAGAATTATCTTTGTAAAGTACATTTTATGTAAAATGTGTGTGGTACTGATATATTTACAGGATAGTCAAGAACCTGGATTTAATTTAAAATTCATCTACAGCTGAATTTCTTAGGATTTATTTCATAAATTCATGTATATGCACTCAAACCTACATATACCCAAGCGTACTTACATAAATTTCTCCTGTGGTTACTTAAAGATTCTGGTTATTTTGCCTTTTTTTCTTAACATATAATATTAGACTATATTAGCATCAACAAATACGCAAGTCACTTTTGCATTATCAACAGAAAAACTTTAATATCAGGTACTTTCAGAATTGTTCAAAGGGATTCATTCCAAGATAAAGACATTTCAAGGTATCCTATATACCTTGAAGCATGCATTGTCTTTTAATCCTCAAAAAATATTCCTATAGGCTGCAATTTAGTTACGTATTATATATAATTCAATAAAAGGAACAGTTTGAATGCTTCCCAAATCTTTGGAAATAGATACAGAAGGCAAAATACAAGCTGTGAGCTCTCTCACGATCCACTGTAGTAAATAAAAATATGAACAACAAAATGATGGAATACAATAAAATGTGATGTAACATTATGAGTGTACAAGAGGGAAAAATTATGATCTTCATGATTTGGGAAACTCTTTTTTAAAACATAGAGCAGTTTGCGCAAGATAAAACCAGTTTCCATATTGCCTGAGGGTGCTGGTAATAATCCTGTCCACTGATATTGATCTATTAGCCAGGAACCTCCCCCAAAATTCCAGAGTTTTGAAGGAAGGGCCAGGGAATTAATATTTTATTTGTTTGTTTTTACCTCATTAGGGATTATAGTCTATCGTATAGTACTGAGGGTTATTCACTACTTCTAAATCATGCGTTAGTAATTACACCAATATTGTTCTCATAGGCAGAAAAATTCTAAAACCCATGTTTCTTTCATTTTCACTTCTGGACAAGATGGGGTAACAGAAAGTAGATTTACTTTCCTACTTGAAGCCATCACAAAGCAGAAAAAATATATGAAACAATGGTTTGTGAGACACTGCACATGAGGGAATGAAAGACAGGGACCCTTGAAATATGGGGAAAAAAGATGAGCCTACTCGTATCCCAGTTTACTGCTTTGAGTTTCCAGGCTACAGTGCAGAAGTGAGGACCCACATAAAGCCAGGCAGATGCTCTGAAGTGAGGAGGAGAGCTGTTATTCAGGGGAGACCAAGACAGCCAGAGTTTACAGAACAGAGAACAGAGAGTCCAGAATGAGTGCTGCTACACCAAAGCCGATGGCAAATGCAACAATTTACACTACCCTGAACATTCTTTTTGGTATTTAGGTACATAGTTACTTTGAACAGCAAGAAACTTGCTTGTAAGAAACTTACAAAGAAACTTACATTTTTTGATACTTCTGCGTGGGACATAGGTGAATGAATGGACTAGGTGACTATATCATGACCACCAGGTGACGTAAAGGGTCTAATTGGATCTAGTGAGGAACAATTTAGACAAGTCAGCATAGTTGCATGTGTTTATTTAAACATATTCAGATGCTGGAGCAAGCACAGATTAGGTGGAAAATTTGAGTGTAGCCGAGAGAATACTAACTAATCAGAAGTAGGCAAGAGAGTTGAAGGCATGATCAGGAGAGATTTCTGTTCTTTAGACTACTTCTCTGTTTCTTTCCATACTCCAGCTTCTTAAATGATGTGTGTATATACTGGCTTTATTTTCTCTCTTTCCAGTAACTATTTCCACCCTTCATTTCAGTGCAGCTGCTGCTCAAGTAATCATCAGTGACTTCCTTGTTGTTAAAACTTGAAATCATGTTTTTGACTTAATGTTTGAGCACTATTTGACAGAACCAGGCATTTCCTCAGTTTTTTCTGTGGATTCCAGGAAAACACTTTTTTATCTTTCCTGAACACTCAAATCCTGACCTCTTATTTCTTTTTGCTTTAAACACTCTCTGTAGGTTGTTATAGCTACATATGTGCTTTTAATTATCATTTGTGAAAACATGAGTCCCAGATTTATTTCTCTAGCTTGGAATTCTCCTCCAAGTTTCAGATTTATATGCAAAATCACTATAAAAATCCATTTTTGGAGGCTGGCCTGGTGGGTCAGTGGTTAAGTTCACACGTTCTGCTTCGCCGGCCCAGGGTTTGCCAGTTCGAATCCCAGGTGCGGACATGGCACAGCTTGGCAAGCCATGCTATGGCAGGCGTCCCACATATAAAATGGGGGAAGATGGGCAAAGATGTTAGCTTAGGGCTAATCTTCCTAAACAAATAAATAAAAAAAAATAAAAATGGGAAGAAAAAGTACCTTAAAATGTTTTTGACATGATGACAGATTTTATTTGTGAATATGTGAACACGTGCATGTTTTTGTACTATTTGAATTACATTAATATTCAGAGGAAGGGTATAGTTTGCTATTTCTTTTTTGAGTTCATCTTTTCAAGTTTTATTTATAGGAAATGTTTTATTTTATTTAAGTATTCCAATTTATGACATATAATTTATCATACTTGTCCTTTATTATATCTTTAATTTTATTAATTCAATAAATTAATATTCAATACCACTTTTCATTTGGTGGAATTTTAATCTTTTTTCTTAATGTTATCGCCCAAAGACTTTTTTCCAAATAATTATTATTTTATTCTTTTGTTTCTTGGTTTGTGTTTTCTTTCAATAATTTATTCTCATTTAATTATTATCTTTTCTTACTATTTTACTTAGTTTTTTCCCCTTACTCTAGAATCTCCACACACCACCTAAACTTTCCCTCTTGTTGAATTTGGCATTTAAGACCACACTTTTCCCTCAATATATTGCATTAGTTGCTTCTAAAATTTATAAAGTGTTTTTACTATTCTTAGTTCCAGTTAATTTTAATTTCCGTTACAACTTATTTGTCTAACTCTTGACTAAATACATATTTTTATTTAAATTTAAGAGGTTCCCGGGGCTGGCCCCGTGGCCGAGTGGTTAAGTTTGCGCGCTCCGCTGCAGGCGGCCCAGTGTTTCGTTGGTTCGAATCCTGGGCGCGGACATGGCACTGCTCATCAGACCACGCTGAGGCAGCGTCCCACATGCCGCAACTAAAAAAGGACCCACAACAAAGAATATACAACTATGTACCAGGGGGCTTTGGGGAGAAAAAGGGGAAAAAATAAAATCTTTAAAAAAAAAATAAATTTAAGAGGTTCTTTATTTTCTGAATATTATGTTTTGTTTTACTTTAGTTGTGCTCAGCAAACTTGGCTTGTATATACTGATATTTGGAAATTTGATAACTGTCACGGTTATCTGGTCTAAGATTCTGGGTGTTTTTTCACAAGTATCCCAGATGTGATTAAAAAAAATTGTTTTCTAATTCTGTTTTAACTATATTCTGGTGATTAAAAAAATACATTTATTTTCAATTGCTACATACAAGATTCTATGAATGGTTATTAGATCAAGGTTTTAAACTGTGTTGTTCACATCATCTATATTCTTAGCAATTTCTATTTGATCTATCAATATTGTGTAATTTCACCAATGGCACGGTTGGTGGGCAGTGAGACAGAGAGAGAGAGACAGAGACAAGGAGAGAGGGAGAGAAAGAAAGACTGCAGTATTTGGTACTTCACATCTATTATGATTATAGTTAATTACTGTCTAGTGATCAATATATTTTATTACTATGTAGTGGTGCTATCTCAAATGCTTTTGTTTTTTTTTCTTAAATCTATCTTGTCTGATTTTTTTCTAGCTTTTTGTAGTTAGCTTTTTGTAGTTAGAATTTATCTGATGTATTCCTTCCATTATTTATTTTCAATTTTTATGGCCCTATTTACACTTTTGGTTTATCTGTTATATCTAGTAAATATATTACTGGAATATTTTAGAAAATCAAAGTTGACAATTTTCATCATTTTACTCATTAATTTATTCAATTTACTTTTGTCATTTTATTGATATATTTTGGTTTTATGCTTTATATTTGTCAAAATTTTTAATGATTTTTTCATATATCTTTCTGCTTTTATTAAGATTTTGTTTTCTTAATTTTATTTCATTTAAAATTCACTTGTTTTTTACTCTTTTGGAAGTTGCATATTACATTTTTATGAACACCTCACCTCCTGTCCCTTATTGGTGACACAGGGCTACTTACATTGAATAATTAGAAAATTTGTGAGGTTATATCTTTTTAAAACCAAAGAAGACAAATGGGCATTATTTAAGAGATTTAATCCAAATACTAATTCTACAGATGTTTGCTTCTAGTAACAGCATATCGCTTGTGTTTCACTCCAGTTGGAAGAAGACAAATGCATTCACTTATGTGTGTGAAATCCCTGATCCGCACTAAGGAGATAGCTTTGTACGGAAGGAAGCGTCTGCCTGTGTGTTGTAGCTGCTGCCCAGCTCCCTTTTTGTTCAACTCTTCTGGTAGGCAAGATTTAGCCCTCCATGCTATGCGAATCCGCACATCAATCTTGCCTCTTTCATACCATCTGCACTCCTGAAAGATGGTTCAACAGCACATCCAAGGTATAATTGATCTTGCTCTCAGGGATTTGGAAAATTTATTGATTTAAAAATACGAATTAAAGCTACATGAAATAACTGAAGTATCTCTGGAAATAAAACTAAAAAAAGAAAATGCTTCAGAGTCCTGTTTTTTTACTAAAATGCTAAAACCCCTCATCATCAAAAAAAGGTAACTGTTACCTCTTCACCCTATCCCATCCCCAGGAGTCAATTCAAAATGATATTCTTTTTTATAGTTTCACTTCCTTTAGCAATAGTATACTTTCATATAATATCAGACAATTTGTATTCTGTTTCATGTTTAAAACATACAATACACATTATGGGGAATTGTTATCAAGTTGAAAATTGCAACCAGACAGAATGAAACCGTCAAAGAAGACTTTATTCAAGCCTTCTGCAGTAGAGAAAAGGGCCAGAACTGAGTCTGAACTCAAATCTGCTGAAACAAAGGGTAGGAGAGATTCTAAGTGCTGGCGTGGGGGAGTAGACCATCTGTGTTTGCTAACTGGCCTTACTTAAAGGAAAAGTAATCTTTCTCTTATATTCATGATGAGAGGTAGTTTTACAATGCGGAGCAAGGCACCCACTGAGGTTAGGCTCCTAGCTCCCTACAGACAGTGAGAGAGAGAACATACCTTCTTTGATGATTACGTTTCAAATAAAGGCTCCCAGTTTCTCGAGAAAGCATTGCTGGGTTGTAAAACTGGCAAGAGGGTTTTTAAAGGGTTTACATATGTCTCAAAGTGGCAGAGAAAGAATCTACAATGAAAGTTGTTTAAAGGAAAAGGAAAGCAGGTCAGGGCATAGATGTAGAAAGAACTCTAAAGTCTGCTTAAGCTGAAGGAAATGATAGGACTGTCTTGATCATTAGCTAAAGAGACTGATGTGGGGAACAAAAGCTTTGAGCAATAATTTTGTCTGAAGAAGGAGCTGTGAACGTTTTATTCACTACATTTTTAGAACTGTCATATAAGGAATGGTTCATGACTGAAAAGTTCATATATAAAGAAGAAAAACATAGAATTAAAGTTGGTTGCATACAGTCTCAACACCAACTGTCAGAAATGGTCAAAGACACCCCAGCATGCTTTTTAGTAAATCATGTGGTCTTTCCAATTCAACACTGGAGGGCACACAGGTGAAAATAGCTCTGTTTATTAGTTTTCCAAAGGCCATTGATATGACGCTGGGGAGGAAGCTGTTCCCTTCTGAACTGCAGTAAAAAATATAATGACTATGGCTGAAGAACTTTCATGACACTACACACGTGCTAAGATGTGGTATGAAATTCAGAAGTACTTGCATAAGTGCATTTGGAGCCCCACCATAAAGTCCAAATTTTAATTAACTTTCACAAGAATGGTTTAAACATTGATATATGGGTGCTAAAATTATTACATTGTTTATATTTATTTTATATATCTACATTAATAGCTCTATTCTAGATTGAATAAGAGAGAGAGAACTCGAACAGAAATCATTTGCAATCTCATGTGTAAAATATATTCATCAGAGAAAGACATTCTACAAACCTTTCCACTCATACCAAACTTTATGTTGGTAGAATGATGATTTCAATCGCTGCTAAACAAATGGATATATTTTACAATATTATCATACTTATAAAAACAAGACCACATAGTTGGCTTCTTCTTTCTTATTTCCATCTCTAAATGAACAGTCACTTAAGGTGTGATTAAACTTATCTTAGATGCAAAAGATCTCCAATAAAGACAAATTAATTCTATGTAAATGCCAATAATCCAAGCAGAGCCATTCTTATGCAAAGGGCTCATACAGAATGACCCAAGAAAAATATTTTGAAAGTAAAAATAGTTCAGGATTGTGAACAATTTCCTGTTAAAAAGTAAAACTTCTATTAGATATTTTTCATTCCAAAGCTATTCAAAGAACCTGTTATACTATTTCCTATGATTAAATTTTGTTTAAGTACTACAGTTAAATGCACTTTGACACTAAAGTAACTCCATAAAAAAATTAATGATAAATTGTCTAAGAAATTTTTACTTAAATATATATTTCAAGTCCTTCTATTTCTTAATTTAAAAGATCATGTTTAATTTGACCAAATTAAAAAAAAGAATTAAAACAAGATAAGAAAATATATGAATTCTCATGAGAATTTGTATTTGTTTTTGAATTTCTTTAAGATTATTAAACGCCATGTAAGAAATTCAAATCTGTTAATTATTTTTCTAAAAAAGAAAAATTTACTGACTGACTTTTAAAATATTGTTAGTGCCCTATGTATAAAACTGATACTTAGTTTTTGAAAGTATTCTAATTTTATGCAACAATTTGACCAAGTAATAAATTTAAGCATTTAGAAACCTCACTCTATTTTGACAATCATGGTTATCATTATGAATATTTTGGTGCATTTTTTCAGATATTTTCACATGCACTAATGTGTGATTACTAACAGAGAATGAGGGAAAGAATATCTTGATTTTAAGAAATGTATTCATGTGAAATATCATGCTATACAATTTTACTTTTCTTTTTTTTTTTTGAGGAAGATTAGCCCTGAGGTAACTGCTGCCAATCCTCCTCTTTTTGCTGAGGAAGACTGGCCCTGAGCTAACATCCATGCCCATCTTCCTCTACTTTATATGTGGGATGCCTACCACAGCATGGTGTGCCAAGCAGTGCCATGTCCGCACCTGGCATCCTAACTAGCGAACCCTGGACCACTAAAGTGGAACTTGTGCACTTAACCGCTATGCCACTGGGCTGGCCCCCTCACTTCTCTTATAACAGTACAGCGTAGATAATTTTTCAGGTAAGAGCATATAGATTTAAATGGCTTTTAATAGTTGAAGAATATTTAATAATATTTATTTGTCAGAATTTATTTAAGCTTTAGCTAACGATGAGCAAATATGATGTTTCTAATTTTTGCATTAGAAACATTTATTTCATAAATATATTGAGTCCCTCTGAAGCAAATCTATTTCTGAAACATAAACTTTTAGAAATGTAATTATTGAATTAAGGGGATACATGTTTCAAATTTAGTGATCTTTCCTAGTTGCTCTCATTTGTTTAACAAATATTTATTGAGTGCCTACCATAAGCCAGGCCCTGTTTTGAGTGTCTGAGTTCTATGTGTGGATAGAGAAGGTGGTCTGCCCGTGAAGAGCACATTTTTAAGCAGGTGAATTAAATTTTGCATATTTTATGAAACAAGACCCAACTTCATTTTTATGCATTTACCATCTAACTATCCTAATGCTGTTTATTGAAAAGTCTGTCTTATCTGCAAACCTCATTTATTTATTAAGAGACTGTCTGTAAGTTCTTTACTGTCTTTTTCTCTTCTTCTCTCCAAAGCCCCCTAGTACATAGTTGTGTATTCTAGTTGTAGGTCCCTCTGGTTGTGCCATGTGAGACGCCATCTCGACATGACTTGATGAGCAGTGCCAGGTCCATGCCCAGGATCCGAACCAGCGAAACCCAGGGCCACCGAAGCAGAGCGTGCGAACTTCACCACTCGACCATGGGGCTGACCCCCTACTCTTGTTTTGCATTGATCTGTTTATCTAGCCTTTGACTAATATTAAATACTATAGTTTGTAGAAGATTTTGACATTTGCTGGAGGTAATCCTGTGTCAACGCTGTTGAAATAACTTTTATATTCAGAATCTATTTAAATATTATCACTTCCCCATATATCTGTTAGGCTGTTCTCTATATGTTGACTTATGCCAGAGCTTCAGTTGCTTTCTGTCTCTTCAGTTATATTTTCTTCATAGTACTCATCTAATTATGTTTTCTAAGTGTTGATTTATGTGTTTTAAAATCACATTTATTCCAGTGCAATATAAGCTCCATAAGAACAGGGCCCCTGACTGAATATGGTCACTGCTTTCCATGTGTTTCCACATCACTAAGAAAGATGCATTGTAAATAGGAGAGAATAATAATTATTGAAAGCTTAGGTAAATATGTGAATTAAATGCTTATGAAATATAGTCCACAACTTCTGATTCTCACTTTATTTTCTGTGTGTTTGAAGGCTTTAACAAAACTCAGTTTCCCAAAATGTAAGCAACCACAACCACCACTACTGTTATGACAAAACTAGAAGTTTTGAAATTTTTCTTAAGTATTTCAGTCACTAAACTAAGGAAATTATTGTGAGCACCAGTGCATCTAATTCTCATAGCAACAAACTTGTGAAGTATGTGGTTTTGTTCCCTCTTTGTTGTGAAACAATTCGTAGGCTACAAAAGCACATAAACCATTTATGTACAGTTTAATAGATGATTATAAGAAGTTTGCAGTCAGATCTAGAAATATAACCTTATCTGTATTGTAGAAGTCTCTCAAATGTCCCTCAATGGTCAAACATTCTACTTTCCTCCAGAGGCTTATTTTGACTTTTGTTTTATTAATTCTTTGCTTTTCTTTCTTGTTCTATTATATAAGTATGCATTTCTAAATAGCATACCTTTATTTTGCCTTCCTTTGAGTTTTCTACGACTGGAATAGTGGTTTAAGTATTCTCTTTAGTTTACTTCTTTCACTCATGATGTTTGTGAGATCAAACCATAGTGTTGCATATGATTCTATTCCACTCCTTAACATTGCTTTATAGTAACCCATTACACAATGCATCTCACTTTATTAGTCTGTTTCATAGCTGATAGTTGATAAGTATCTGGTTTGTTTCGAATTTGGGGCTTTCACATACAAGGCTTGTATAAATGTTTTTGTGTATCGATTCTGGTGTCCATGTACATGAGTTTCAATGGGGTATATACTTAGTAGTCGAACTGCTGGGAGATATTTCAACTTTTCGAGATAAAACCAACTTGATTTCTATATCAGGTGATGCATTTACACTCCAAAAAGTGTATGACATTTATCAGTCTTGCATGATCACCAACATTTAGTATTATCCAATTTTCTTTTTTTTTTTCTGTCATTCTGAAGTGAATCTAAGAGAATCTTTTTATGGTTGTAATTTTCATTTTGTGTTTATACTGAGTACCTTTTAACATATTGTCCCTTTATGTTTTCTCTTTTGAAGTGTCAAGTATTTTGCTTGCTTTGTGTGTTTTCTTCCCTATTAATTTGTAGAAATGTTTTATGTACTCTTGATACTTGTTTTTTGTTGATTCCAAGAATGGGAAATATTTTCTCTCACTGTTTTAATGTTAATTTTGATTAACAAAATTCTTAATTTTAAGGTAGGCAAAAGTCAGTTATTTTCTGAATGGTTAGTAATTTCTATATTCTGTTTTAATATGATTTTTACCTTGAAATCATGGAGATAGTATGCCTTCCTACCTTCCAAAAACTTGAGGAAATTGTAAAAATTTATTTACTACCCAAATATCCTAGTACTATTTATTGGAAAGTCAGTCCTTTCTCTTCTAGTCTGCAAACCTCCTCATTCAAACATTTGGTCTCCAGAAATGCATAGGCCTGTTTCAGAGTTCTTTATTTTGTTCTATTAATCTCTTTATTTAGACTTATACTGGTGCCTAATAGTCCTGAATAATATAGCTTTGTAGAAGGTCTTGAAATCTGGTGGAGAAAATCCTTCAAATACATTTGTTATTATTTTTTGAGAACATGTTTTCTGTTCTTGGTCTTTTTCATTTCCAAATATGTTTAGAATCACCTTGTTATGTTCCATTTTGAAAAATGTCATGACTATTGTGGAATTTATTTGAACTAATGGAATCCTTTGGGAAAGAAATGGTATCTTTGTACTATTGACTATTTAAATCTATAAACATGATATATCTCTCATTTTGGTACTTTATTTTTCAGGTCTCCTTTGTCAATAGAATTAAAAGATAAACTCCATTTGCTAATTTTTGTTTCTTGTAAATGAAAATGTAACAATTTGTTTTTAAATTGTCTTTGTATCTTCCAGCTACTTGCCAAACTCTCTTCTTTATTTTTTTGTCATGAAGAATGGCTCTGAGCTAACATCTTGCCAATCTTCATCTATTTTGTGTGTGGGATGCTGTCACAGTGTGACTTCATGAGCAGGGCCAGGTCCATGCCGGAGATCCTAATCTGTGAATCCTGGGCCACCAAAGCAGAGCATGCAAACTTAACCACTACACCATCAGGCCAGCCCATGCCAAACTCTCTTCTTAATTCTAAAAAGACCTTTATAGCTAAATTTTGGAATTTTTGTTAGGTATAAAATTATATTGTAGGGGAGGAAGACATTTCCTCTACCCACTCTGGGTCCTTCTGGCCAAACAATGAATTAAATTCACATGAGACAGAATAACAGGAGAATATTAAACAAAACTTTATAACATTTATACATTGGAGAGGCTTGGGCAAACTGAGAGATTTGCCAAAATAGCTGAAGCCACCACCTTAAATATCATCTTCAGCTAAAAACAAAGGAGGATGTTGGGGGTGGGGGGAGTCACTTATGGGAGGTTATCAGACAAGTACAGTAAACAAGAGGAAGATTATCATGCAGAATTAAATCCTTGCCTTCCCCATTGATTAAGAGTTTCTAGAGATAAGGTCGTCCCCTCTTCTTCCTGGTACAGAGGGGGAGACACATTTACAGATGGAGATTTCCTTTACAAATGTAAAGGTCTATTAACAAAGGGTAAGTAAATTCCACCTTTCAGAGTTTCTTTCCTGTCTGCTGTTTTTTAAAAGTAACCAGCCCAAAATAGTCTTCATGCCAAAGAGACATACCTTGGGGTGGCTAATTCCAGTCCCCCACAGTATCATTTGAGAATAGTGACAGTTTGTTTTTTTCTAATAAATATTTATAATTTATATATTTTATATCGCCTATCTTCACTGTCTGGGATGTCCAGTAAAAGAAATGAAATCAAAATTGAAAATAAATGGTAATCATTGATGTCCTTTCCTAGTTCTTTGTGTCAAAGAGATAACTTTCTGTGTTCCATCATACATATTTTTTTTGCTGTACATTTATGTGTGAAAAATCATCCAACTTTTCAAATAGATTTCACTAAGTAGTTCGTTTTCTCAAAATTTTCTAAACATAAATTATCTTTATTAATTCCAATATCCACATTGTTGGAGGTAATTCTCTGCTGTCTAACTTGTTTCTTTATGTGTGCTGGGTTTTATTTGACTATGTTCTTTTTGTTGGCCTGAAATTTCTTCTCCAGAGAGGATTCTTGTTTTCTCACACCAAATAAAGGGAGTACTATTTAAACTAAATCAGTAGATTAGAGTCTTTTGACATACTGGTGATAAGTAAATCACAAATATAGTAAATATGTAGCTTAATTGTATCATCAATTGAACGTGTCAGTAAGATTTTAGAAACTTCCCTGTCTTATTCTTTCTTAATTTTCTTTTAAATATCTGAATTTTCAGAGTTTTGCTACACATAGCTTACTTGTTGAATGAAAGAAGTAAATATTAATTTCTCTGATAACTCAGTGAACACGAGAAATCATTGTATTATTTCTTTTACTCACTATACTTTATGCCAGAGTATTTTGTTAATAAGGTTAATATCAATACTCAAATTCATTTTTTCATATCTTGTAATCTCCACCTACGATTGATTTTAGTTCATATTAAAGGTTACATAATTGAAAAGACTAATTAGAATCACCTAAGAATGACTAATAGTTCCAGGATAAAAATAGAGACAAATTATCCACTTCATTATACATAACATATACTTCCTATACATAAACAGTCACGCAATTAACTGTTTATAGAAAAGAAAATCTAAGCATTAAAATTTAACCTTTTGCAAAGGTCATCTGAGAATGAAGCAGAACAAATAAAACTATTTTGATCATGAGTATTTTAAATGGTTCAAAACAGTTATAGAAACCACTTTTAATATTCAATATGTCAATACTCATTATAAAATTTGTGAAGCTCAGGCTGAAATTAATTTTAATGGTTACTTAAACACATATAGAAAGTACATTGATTTTATTGAAAAGTTATATATGTTACATCAAAACAAAGAGAAAATTGATATGAAATGATTGACTTACTAGTTTATTTTCAGAGAATTTAAGTTCTATCGAGATAATCAACTAACAGAGATACGGGAATTAAAATCTGGGATCGCAGGGAAGTTTCTGCACAACTGTAATCATTTGGAACAAGTAAACCAGATATTAGAACTTTTTTAGAAATAGCCTTACTATGTTCATACTTCAAGCATTATTTTGACGTATACTGTAATGCTTTTTATCTTTTGTTGATATTTCTCAATGTTATCGAAAACCAACAAAACCTAGGAATTCAATGGTCATCATTAGTCCTAGATATAGGTATTACATGACTTTAGACTATAACCAAGGGACCTACATCATCGTGACTTCTTTTTTTAACTCGGATTCAAATAATCATTAATCTCATCGTGCATTTTTAAATAATTAGATACACTTAAGCATATTTGATATAGTATGCTTAAATTATTGGATATGCTTATCAGTGTGCTTAAATATATTTGATTAAATATCTTTGATTTAACGTGCTTAAAAATCTCCAACTTTAAGACCGGTGTACAAATAATAGTATTGCAGTTTTTATTTTGCCGATCATGCCCAAGTGTAATATTAAAAGGCTTTCCCTTGTAATCATATAATTTTTAACGCAAATACTCTTGTGTTTTAAAATCTTGAAATTCATATCAGGAAGCGATGATTGCCAACATCATTCTAATGTAATAGACATGGTAGTGTTCACCACTATCTGCTTTTCCTTCCTCTCAATGAGAAAACACTGCATTTCTCAGCCCCGTTACATTCAGGCAGGGATCTGTACCTAGTTTGGCCTGAGGACATTGGTAGAAGTAAAGCGTATCGCTTCAGGGCTCCATCAATTAACTTTGTGTGCAAGAACTTCCAATCACCTATTTCTTCCTACCACGCTGAAACTGGAGGAGACCTTGGTGTGAAAATGGTACAGCACTGCCAAAAAGATCAATAGTGGCCTACATAGATGAAAAGTGCCACTTGTGATAACCTTTGGCACAAATATAAGCAAGTGGCTACTTTGCCCAAGAGATACCTTAAAATTGTAAACATTTTGGAAAGTATTGAAAAGATCAGAAATAGATGATAAAAGTAGTAAAAAGTAGTTAACAACTTATAAAATCAATGGTGTGATTTCATATGTAATTTTGGGTATGACCAATTAGAATGGAGCTGATGCAACTTGTGAATCAAAAAAAAATGAAGTTCACTCAAAACACTCAGATTTCCAAATAGTGTACAAGATTTAACTCTCTGAGTCTCCAGCAGTGCACTGACTGCTTTGGAAACTGTCACTTGCTAACCATAAGGCAGCTCCAACCCTTTGTGGAGATCTGGAGACTTTGGGGAGCTGATGGAATATGTGACCACTAGATACACCTCCTTTCCTCTCTTGATTCCTCACAGTTGCAACTTTGCTTGCTGAAGGGAATAAATAACTGATAGCTGTTAAAACTGAGTTGTGTTGTATCTTTCTATTGGCTATTCTGCAACAACATGAACCTGGGCCATTATTTTGACCTTGAGGTAAAATGTCTCAGAATAAAACACTCATATCTGTAAAATATCCTTCATTTGAAAATATGTGTCCATTTTAGTTTATAAGTCAACATTCCATGTATGTGATTAAAACTATACCAAATCAGTTAAGCACCATTCTGGAAATTCTGGAAATCAAACAAAATTCTGGAACTTTAAAAGACAAATTACAAAATTGCTTCTATCCTGTCATTTTTAAATGAGAAAAAATATGAGGAAAAAAGTCAACCTCTTGCTTTTGAAAAAGACAAATACGAGAAAACACAGTGAATGTTGAGAATATTGGATAGCACTCTCCAGTACTCCTTACCCCCTTTTTTGCATCTATGTACGTTCAAGGTCATAAACTAATCAATTGCATAGCACAAATGCATCTTTCTCAGTAAGCCAGCTAACTGAGAAAGATATTACTGCCTTCCAGTTTTGCTAATCATTCTATAATTAAAGTTCCAATGTATGTTCAAAGGAGCATGTCTCAACTTTATTCTAACCTATGATCCATTTTGGTAAACATCAAACTCTTATGTTCTCCATTAATGTCATTTGAGTTTCAAAATAAATTAGGTATTGTCACCAAGAGCATGTCAAATCAATGATAATATTAGTAAAAAAAATTATAATTTGAAAGATAAGATCACTGTGTGCTTAAGGTCTGCCTGTTTGTCATGAGGTTCACCGTCCTAGGAAGTGAAGAAGTTTAAACACAATATAGGTCATTTTCAATGTCAAGTCTGTTTTACTCTTTAATTTCCAAGATAAAATTTTGTTGTAACATTTGTTTGACTTTTTGCTTCCACGCTGATTGCCAAAAGATATTAGCCTTTGAGAATTAAATAGAAAAAGTTTTGCTGTTGTCATTTTGTCCTTGCAAGTCCCTATTCTTTCTCATACGACAATAATAAAGTCAAATTACTCGGAAATGATTTCCTCCACTGTTTCAAAGAATATCCTCACTCTGTCATATTTGACAATATCTTATACCGGGACACCATCTCTGTATTGATAGTACAAATGAAGTACCACATGAGAAACAGATAAAGAGCAAATTCTGTGTAATTACAGGACAGACGGGGCACTTAGACTTCTCAGACAAAAAAAGTAGTGGTTATAGGAATAATATATTTTATGTGATATCCAAGTAAGCAGAAGTAGCTGACAAGAATTAACTTCGCAGAGGCACTAGAAATGGACAGCAAAACAGAAGAATGAAAATGGGGAGGAAGGAAGGACGGAAGGAGAAAGGAAAGAAGGAAAAATGAAGGGTTGAAGGGAGAAAGGAAGGGCATCTTTTCATGAAAACAACAATTTATATACCAAGAAATGCTCAAATCTGAGAAGTCTAAGGTTAAGGAAGCATAAGTTAAATTTCACTTTTTGAAATATTTTTTTTGGTAATTATTTAAATCTGTTCTTAATACGTATTTTATTTATTTATCTTTTGAGGAATATTAGCCCTGAGCTAACATCTGCCTCTAATCCTCCTCTTTTTCCTGAGGAAGACTGACCCTGAGCTAACTTCTGTGCCCATCTTCCTTTATTTTATGTGGGATGCCTACCACAGCATGGCCTGACAAGCCGGCTCCCTCTTAATACGTACTTTAATTTAACAAAAAATAAGAACAAAGTTTGCAAGAAATTTCTTTAGAAGAACAAAATGCACAAAGTAAAATCTGACACGATGTGAAGCTTCTCACTGCCAGTAAGTTTCTACCAGTAGAAAGTCAACTCTGTGTGCTAACAAAGGCACAATATTGAGAAAATGAACACTGCTTTTAACATAGCCTTTATATAAGAAAATGCAACTGAAATTATAATGGTAATTCTGACAAATATTCTTAAATGGTGACCATCTATTTCCTATAACCCTCATATTCCCAATTCAACTTTTCTTTATCTACTGGGTTACATATGCTCCAAGCCTTGTGTTTTTGCAATTCACCATTTACAGGAAACACAATTGTAAGCAGATGTGGAAGACACTGAAACTGTGTGTAGGCCCTGGGGAAAACACAGATCATATTTATCCAGGTGGCTTGATTTTACTCTGCTTTCAAAATGCTTGATTATATATAAGATTGAGGGAAACAGGCCTGCTTTGACACCTAAGGGTATTGACATACATCACCAATAATTTTTCTCTCAAAACTAAGAAAATATTTTACTCAATTTTGCAGCTAAGATAACACCATGACCCATGACCGATTGAATGTACAGTAATATGATAGCCTCCCTTCAACCAGAGTGGAGCTGCAGTAGAATGGGGGTTCTCTCTACATGTAAATAAAACCACAAAGTGTTTTTCTGAAAGTGAATAAACATTTTGATCCCCACAGTAACTTTATGAAATCATGCATTGTCCCTGTCTATCTGGAAAGGAAGTCATGGTGAGGAGAAGAATATAAGATTGAAGTCAGAAAGCTGGAGGAAAATCCCAGAGCTACACTCACTAGTTGCATGACTTTACTTATATCCTTTCATATTTAAGACGGATCCTCACCTGCCAAATGAAGGTGCTAGTGCCTAGTAGGCATATCTTGAGAATTAAGTAGAAAAAAGTGTGAAACTTCGCTGTGTATTGATAACCCCATATCTATTTAGGCCAAATTAATCTCCCTGGCATCAGATGCCTAGAGTGAAATTCCAACTGAGCACTACCATTTGGTTATTCCACGGATACATTAATTAAACAACTGCTCTAAGGTAGAAGTCTCTGTTCTCACCTACATTATTATTTCATTTGAATAGCTAAGAGAAGTGAATAGTACTATCATCTACTTTTTAGAAGTGCCCATTGCCTGAGAAGTATCTTCCACTGCCCCATCTATCTATTCCACGTTTTTTATCTTCTGATTCCAGTCATAGGGAATTCGCCATCCTCTTCACTTATATTACTTCCAACTCTTTAATTTCATACACACTCTCCTCACTGTTCACCACCTGAGTAACTTGAATTAACTGCAAAGCTCTGTCTTAGTATATATTATATTAAAATTATCTGTTTAATGCTTTTTCTTTTAATAGATGTTATCTCTCAACAGTAGGAAGAATATGGCTCATTAACTTTTGTATCTCCAGTGTTTAAAACTGTGCTTGGCACATAGCTGTTATTCAAGAAATATACGTTGAAGTAAATTAAATACTCACAGATAAGTCACAATTAGAGAATAGTTGTCTGGTTTAAGAAAACATAGCCAAATTCAATTTTGGATTCTCCTTTAATTTAATCTAATATTTTTATTAATGAATATATGAATTCCACAAAGGCAAAGTTAACTTAGATTTCAGTATTCTTAGACTCCCAATGTTTGGATATTTTTTCACATATAAGTTGTTTTCATGGAATGAGTTGCTCTTGTTATCTTTTCCTCTCTCCTTTTCTCCCTCCATTCCTCCCTCCTTCCCTCGCTCCCTTCTCTCCTTCCCTCTTTTCTTCCTTTCTCTCTCTTTCTTTTCTCTGTTTCTCCAATTTCAAAGACCCTGCAACGTTAATTCTTCAACTCCTTCTCATAATTTGACATTATTTCATTCAGATGCACGTTTGTGTTTGTATAGCATTTAATGAGAATTCTGACTCCCACCACTAAGGTACCACTCCTGTCCTCTCAGCCCATTACAGCTTATATAACTCTTCTACTTCCTGATTTTTTTCTCTTTTCTCATGCCCTTTTGTCAATTGAATAATTTCTACATAGAGATATAATAATTGTATTCCATTTTGTAGTACTATCCTCCCAATTTTCTTTGTAGCTCTGTGACTGCAATGTTAATTTTATGTGTCAACTTGACTGAGCTAAAGGAAGCTCAGATAGCTGGTAAAACAATATTTCTGGGTGTGTCTGTGAGGGTGTTTCTGAAAGAGATTAGCATTTGAATTGGCAGACTGAGTAAAGGTCACCCTCACCAATGTAGGCGACTATCACCCAATCTGTTGAGGTCCTGAATAGAGCAAAAAGGTGGAGAAAGGATAAATTTGCTCTCTTTGCTTGAGCTATGATATCTATCTTAACCTGCCCTGGGACATCAGCACTTCTGATTCTCTAGCCTTTGAACTTGAACTTGAACTTTGTATTTGAAGAAGAACTTGGTTGGATGGAGAATCGTTTTCTCATCCTTTCTCTCTTTGAGAATTTTCAAATATATTTTTAATCTCATATTACTTGTCTAATTCTAAAATCTTACCCAATTTTTTTTCTTTATAAGAGAGTTACTTTTTTGGCTTGATAGCTCAAATAATTATTTTATTACCTACAATGTAAATAAATTTAGAAGGGTACATTAAATTATTGACAAGTTTAGGTAATTAATGCCTGAAGTTAGATACCTTTGCCTATCTGAGTTGAGGGTTTTTTGGGTTTTCCTTTTTTAAAAAAATGTTAGGAATGTTTCTAAAGTGTTGTTCCATTCTTTTAGCATTCCTTTTCAGGAATTATAATTATCCATGTGATCTTCCCCTTTGCCTTGATACCAGCTCAATGCACGGATAACACAAGGAAAGCCATATTGTAGAAAAGAAATCATATTGTAACTTTGAATGATCTCTGCTTAACTAACCCGGCTGGATATTCACCCTCTAGGAGATACACATGCTCCATAGATTTTATGGCCCCTCCCAGCTCTGATAAGTCGATAACTTTGTTCTTTCGAGTTCAGGGTATAGGGCATTGCTCTGGTCTCTGATGCATATCCAGTAAAGAAAAAGATTATCAGGAACTAAGACCAGATGTCTGCCCCACCTGGAGACCAAATGCCTCCCCCACTGAAGACCAGCCCCCTATATAACTAGCCTGTAGTCTTTGTTCTGTAAGATGGCTCTTTTGGACATTTGTCAGCCATCTTGCTCCTTGCTAGCAAGCTGTAATAAAACCCTTTCTCTCCTGCTACTTTGCCTCTCTTCTATTCTATTGCCACCATCTTGTGGTGGGCAGATGACCCACCCTTGGGCAGTAACAGCCTGTTTTCTAGAGCTTTCACTACCTCTTCAATCACTTGTGTCTTTTACTTTTGTTTCATTTCATCCAATGACAAACACATTAAGATTTCTACGGTATGTATCTATTTTATGTTTGCTGGGGTACAGTTGCCTTTCTGTTAATGATGTGCACTTTTCTTCTACGGTTTTTCCTCCTGATGTCATGTCAATACTGCTTATTGTCTAGACATAAAAACATTAAATTCTTATTTTCATTCTTTGTGGTTCTCCTTCATAGTTGTCATTGTTAGTCATTTTTTTAAATTTAAGTTTAAATATTGGGTTGTAAATTTTCTCTGCTTTGTGGCATTTTTTTCCTGAATTACAATGATATCGTCAGGAATTTGGTGCACTCTTTCACATTGTTTATTTTCTTCTGATATCTTTGTATGGTTACTGTGTTCATTTTTGGGTTACTGTAATTTGAATGAGTTGGATTTTGCTATATTAGTTATTAGCAGGAGATTCCCATGAATGAGCATGAAATCCAGGATTGTTCACCAGTTTTATCAGTTTAAGGGCTTCTTTCTGTTACTACAGACATGGATTGTTTCATTAAAATATGACCTCTCTGTTCTCAAAACTTGTTTCAAGACTGTTCTAGATTCAATGCTGAATTCCCCATTCACTCATTGGCTGTTTCTACCTAAGGCTTCCAAAATGACCACTCCATTTCTGAGAACTTCTACCTCAGTGCCTGCCCGCTCCCCAGTCCCTTATCAAACCTTGATTTTCCAATTCCATCAGCCATAAGGCCCTGTTAAGTCTCAGTTCTGCTCAGAGCTGTTCACGTTCAGGGTGGGGTTCTCCTTTCTTGGTATGAACATTTGCTTGATATTAACATCAAGAGCTCTGTCCTTCCTCTCTGCCCCTTTATACATTGATGGCTTGCAATCTACCAGTGCTGCTTCTATCAGTGACTTTGACTGTAATTTCAAGTAATTTGGAGTTTTTGACGGTTCAAGTCTTCCAATTTTGCTGAAGACCTAGTTTGGGGAATTTTTCTTTTACTTTCCTCTTGCTCTCTATCATTTCCAGGAGAAAAATAGAATATTCAAATGTTTGCCACCACCTTATTCCTACTTCTCCTGCTTAAATGTGAAATATCATGATTTCTCAAATATTTCTCCGCATTTTTATTTATGCGGTAATTGTAAATGATGGGGAAAATCACACCTGAATATACAGGTGGTAAAATTGATATGCTCAAGTTGAAAAATTTGTTTGAAAATGGTAAAAATCTTCTTTTATATGCTTGCCAAGATCTGTCATTTTTAAAAAGTTAATATCCTTTTTTTTTAGTTTCCTAGGTTTACGTTGTCTCAGAAAGTGCGCAGATTTGAGATGCTATTGAATGCTGATACACAGAGTCAGATTTATGGAACTAGGAACTTCTTAAAACAATGAGTTTCTCCTGCAACAACTTGTCTGGGATAAATGAAAAGAATAGAAAGAAATGGAAATGAACATATATATTCTTTTTTAGATTTAAAATTACTGTTTATTTGGCAAATTTTTCTGGAGCACTCATGTGCATACAAATTCTAACAGCAATACTTATACCATGCATATGTTGATGTAAAAACTGCAACTTAGCTAAAATATCAATCAATCAATCAATGACAAATGTTTTAGCAGTTTTCCAGTGTGCTGCTATTTTGCTAAACAAGATAAATTAGCAAAATAACCAGAGTGGAAATTAATTTACAGTAACTACAAGCCACCTTAAGTACTGTGTTGTATTGCTTAAATGTCACTTAGTGTGAACTTTATTGTATTGGATAATTTAATTTCTTAAATTAACTTTCCTTCAAACACTGTCTTATTACTTTGTTATTTCCCCAAGCACCCAATGTGAGAAAGAAAATCTATTCCTTTAATTTATATGTAAAGAATTAAAACATATTTAATGAGTTGATAAACATATCCAACATGGATCTCTCATATGATTAAACTTCAATAAAGGTTTATAATTGTCATTTGAGGTTTAGGTTTTCAATTTGCTTTTGCCCTAATTAAATGTATATTACATCCTTTTTCACAATAATTTAAATCGTTCTTTAGAAAATATTTTTTCCTTTAAACTTCATTTTGAAATGAAAATCAAGAAAGAAGGTATGTCTACCTAGAAACAAATGCCGTATTGGTACTTTTTAAAAGTGATTATTTTCATACTCATCTTGAATAATTTTTACAAGAATGGTAAAATGCACATTTATGTATGAATAGTGATCTCACTTCTAATTCTCTTAACAAAATCAATTGTAACTAATCTAACAAGAGTTAAGGATAGATGTCACCAAGATTGCCATATTGAAGGCTCTGAATTCCCCTCCTCCCATGGATGCATCAAATATACAGCTGCACGTGGATTAATTTCCCCTGAGAGAGATCCAGAAACTAGTTGAGTGACTCTACACATTGAGAAACTGAGAAAATATCAACATCAATATGGGTATGAAAGGTTGAGACCTTCTGCCACAAACCCCAGTCATAATGTAGAAGGATTCCTCACTTCCCAACTTCTCCCCAAGGAGGGAAGATTTGGGGCCAAACTAGCACCCCATCTTTTAAAGCTGTCACCCAAGGGATGGATGCCCAAATCGCCCAGCTCTGATAGCCAATGGGGCTTGTGTTCACAAGTCCCACAAGATGATAAAAACTAAGAAGCAGTGGTTACACAGATGTGCAAGCACTCACCACGCTATCGCCCCACACTCGGTGCAGACAGAGCAGACAAAAATGCCAATCTCCATTCTTTTTCTGGAAGGGGTTTGATAGCATTCTTTCCCAGCTGCTGCCTGACTTTCTGGCTCCTAATTAGCTGGCATCTAGGGACTGGAAACTGGTAAACAGTTAGCCATTAATGATTAGGGAGCTAATAACTAAAGTTTTTTTTTTACAATTGCTAATTATAGCTTTTAGTTATTGGCCCAAAAATTGTTAACTGTGCTGCTTAGACAATACACTATCTGACTCCCACTAGGCTCCTGTGAATAACATCTCCCTGGCACCTGGATCACCATGGTAATGGATGTTTGAGCTGTTTTTCAGGAATTAGGGACCCTTTGTCCAGTTCAGGCTGGTTGAGACCACTAACCCATCAACTGGACCTCCGCAGGTGCCCTATCAATGTCAAGAGGCTGAGAACTCCCCCTCGGATCATGCTAACGCCACCATGTAGTGACCATGCCTGCTATGAAGAGCCATGAAGCTTGACTACACTTGCACAGATCATCAATTACCTCATTTCTCCTTATATCCAATCATCAGTTCTCACATTTCAGACCACCTTGTCCCCCTACCCCATAAGTATCCCTAAGTCCCTATTTTCTGGGAAGCAGATTTGAGACTGGTTCCCAGGCTCCTCACCTGGCTGCCTTGTGATTAAAATCCTTTCTCTGCTGCTACCTCATTGTTTCAGTGATTGGCTTTCTGCCCGACTGGCACAAATGAACCTGGTTCCGTAACAGGCTGATGGGAATCCCCCCTAAGAGCAGGAAAGAGCCAGGAGGCCCTTCCCTCCTGCTCCCTCTAACAATAAAACCAAGTCTCTAGTCTCTCCTTTGAAGGAGTTGTCTGCACATCCAGTGCCCCAGCATTTATGGCCACCACCTGAAGGATAGGCCCCCAAATTGCTTAGTACTGACAGCCAACAGATTTTGCATTCCTGAGTCCTACAGCATCACTATAGCAAACAAAGAAGTACTTTTTAAATGGGCACGTGAGCACTCTCCATGACTACACAGCTGGGTTCAGTACAGAGGGAACAGGGCAAAAAAGCTCATCTCCCAGTTTCTCCCTGGAAGAGGTTTGGCTGCATACTTTCCCAGCTGCTGCCTGAGGATCAGACTTCTAATAAGCCTGATCCAGATGCTATTCCTGGGAGCCTGAGAGAGCTGGTGGGCACTTCCCTTGTACTCTCCCTTAGGGTCCCTCCAATGAAAACAAGTCTCCAATTTCTCCTTAGAAAGAGCTTTTTGGAATACCAATGCAAATAATCCATAACCAATCTATAAAGGATATTTTCATGAGTTTATTCTGAGCTAAAGTGTGAGGACCATGGCCCGGGGCCTTTCTTCCTCAAGGAAGAAGGGGCACCGAAGAAGTGGGGTGTACAAAGTGGTTATATACCCTCAAAGAGCATGATTCACATATGATTGAAATGCCCCTTTTACAATAGTCACAAGACTGCTCTGTCAGCAGAGCAATTGATGGACACAGCAGGTAGATCTGCTGCTTCAGTGGACACAGCAGATTGGCAGGTCTGTTCTCTCCAGCTGTTTGGTCACATGTGAGCTGGGTGGTCAAAGGTGAGAACAGCAGTCAGTTCCTAGCCTAAGGAAATATGCTTATCCTTAAGGAAATGCCAAGGTGGGGGGAAGTTGCACCTTGATCTTAAGGGCATTTGTTCTTGCCATAGTAAATGTTTAAAGCAGCTATACAGTGCATGCTCCATAGCCATGTCAGGCCCTTTGGAAAAACAAAGTCAGGCCAAATTAGGTTTACAACAAATGACTACCTTGTATACTCTAATATATCCTATTGCTTGCCATTTCTATTTGTCACACACATCTAGCACCCTAAGTTTTGGGCTTCCATTAGAGGGATGGACCCTCAAACCACCTAGCTCTGATAGCCAATGAGGCTTGGCATTCTCGAGTCCCATAGGACTGTGTTAAACAAAAATGTAGTTTTCAAACAGCCTTGCAAGCACTCTCTGTAGTTGTGCCATCAGGCTCAGCACAGAGGGAGCAGGCAAAAATGCCTATCTCCCAGGTTCCCCCTGGAAGGGAGTTGATTGTATACTTTCCCACTTGTGCCAGAGCTCCTGGCTTCTAATCAGCCTGCATGTGGGAACTGACTGGGATCCTCCCAGGAGTCTTTTAGAGCTGGTATGTTTGTCCCCCGCTGTCTCCCCGCAGCTAACTCCAAGAGCAAAACAAAGTCTCCAGCTTTTCCCCAGTAGGAGCTTGTCCACACATCTGGCAGGTCAATTGTGTGGCTACACCTGAGGGACTGGTTCCCAAATCACCTAGCTCTGAGAGCAGACAGTGTTTTGGCACTCCCAAGGCCCCCAGAATCACACAGAAACAAAGAGGAGGTTTCATTTGGATGCAAAATACTCCTAGCAACATTTCCCTCTGGCTCCATGCAAAGTGAGTGAGGAAATACACCCAGCTCCTGGTTTCTCCCTGGTCAGGAGTAGATGACATATCTAATGTTTTGACTTTCCCAATTGCTGCCTGAATGTTGGCTTGCAATTTACCTGCATCAGGGAGCTGAAGGGGCAGCAAACTAGACCTCCAGGACCCTGAACAGGCATATGAACATTTCCTAAGCACTTGGATAGGATAAAAGTCTATAAGTGAGACAGCTTCTTACATTCTTTTCTATTGCAGTAGGTGAGGAATATTGTAGTTCACATTTGGCACTTGTTTCCATGGGTTCGCATCAATAATATGGGTAAATTCTGCTTCAGTCTCACTGTTGTAACTATATTTCTCCCTTACACTCAAGAAAGTGAAATCGAAATCAGTGAGACTGACTTTTTGATAGGGAAAATCCTTTCCCCTGATTTATTGTTATAAATTAATTTTCACAAACGTTGTCAATTTAGGGTTTTTTTTAGTAAGAGATTGGATATGGCATAAGTCATAATTGATTGAGACATATTAATGAGTCATGCCCTCGCTGTCAAGTTTCTTTCATATGGAATGCCATGCAATAAATCTGATATAATAGACCATAGAATTTCTGAGCATTAAGGTAACAGAAACTTTTTCCCCCATTTCTCGCATTTACCACAAGGATGGAGGACTTAAAACCTAGAGAAATGTCTTCTTAAGTTTAAGCAGTGAATTTGTGTCCAAAATGAAGTTATTCTAATTATTATCAATTTCAATATTCTGATATAAGATGAGTATTATTAAAGATTAATATTTATTGTGTATTGCTATATATTCAAGGAACTGGTTTAAGGGTTTTACAAATAACTAGGTAATTTAATCATCAAAGTAACACAAGAAGTTATACAATTTGATCAAGGAAACCAGGTAGAAAATGGAAGAAGCAGGATTCCAAGCCAGACAGATTCATTCAATAACATCTGGTTTTAACTACTAAATGCTATTAAATAATGTGCAGTTATTATGTGTTACATGATATAGGCCCTTTTGAATACACAAAGTCATTTAACACAGACCATAAAGAAAACCTAGCAGTTGTTGAGGTCTTACCATAATTGTCAAGCACAGTGTTATTGGATCCTGACTGCTATTCTGTAAAACAGGGTCAATAATTAGTCTCGTTTTCACAGATGAGGAAACCAAAACATAGAGATAGTAAATAATAACAGAGAAATAGAGATAGTAAAAAACTTTCCTAGAGTGTTAGGAACTTGCCCAAGATTAAAAAGCTAGTAAGAGGCAAACTTGGTTTTGAACCTTAGCCTCAGCCTCCAAAACAAGTCCTTTTTTTTCCTTTTTAAGATTTTATTTTTCCTTTTTCTCCCCAAACCCCCCAGTACATAGTTGTGTATTTTTAGTTGTGGGTCCTTCTAGTTGTGGCATGTGGAATGCCACCTCAGTGTGGCCTGGTGAGCAGTGCCATGTCCGCACCCAGGACTCGAACTGGCGAAACCCTGCGCCGCCGAAGTGGAGGGTGCGAACTTAACCACTCAGCCACGAGGCCGGCCCCCTTTTTTTTTCTTTTTACAAACTTAGGAATCATTTTTATTCCCTGAGATGGGCAAGTTGTGAGAGGGTATCTGTGTTTCCATCACACGCAATCAACCTTTAGGTATAACACAGTCTTTGGATCTTTATCTTTGTTGATTACTACACACAGCATTTCTTATAGAAAATAAGGAGTTTGGATAGATGATCTCTGGTGTCTATCCAGCTCTAATACTTATTTATTCTGTTATTTCTGACACTGTATTATCTCAGTAGTATGTTTGTTTTTCAGGTGTACAGCACAATGATTTGATGTTTGTACATGTTGTGAAATGATCACCTCAATAAGTCTAGTTAACATCCCTCATCACACGTAGCTAAAAAAATTTCTTTCTTCTGATATGAAGTTTCAAGATCTACTCTCTTAGCCACTTCCAAATATGAAATACAGTATTATTAACTATAGTCACCATGGTGTATATTATATCCCCATGACTTATTTATTTTATAACTGGAAGTTTTTAAGAACACATATTCTTATGTATTGTTATTATGATGTGTAAACTAGAACGCTGTCATGGCACAGTGACACATTTTAAGTTATAATAACAATGTAAGGCAACAATGTAGATATTATGAGAAAACATAAGACTAGAACAGTATGTGGTGTAAGCAATAAATATATTATTTCAAATTAATGTTAATGAATTGATAGTCAATGAGGATTATCTGTATTTTAATGGCCATACTCATTGATGTAAGGCAAAGCACCAAGGTAAGGGGAAACTGTATGCTTTGTCAGAACCAGTGAAGAAATGAAGAAAATATTACTGGGTAATACAGGGCTAGCAGCTGGCTGCTTTGCCTTCCTTTAAAAGATCTGCAAGTTTATTTCAAAGACATGCTGTTTTTTCTTATCAAACACTACCTGGGGCAGGCCTGGTGGCACAGCAGTTAAGTGGGCATGGTCTGCTTTGGTGGCCTGGGGTTCGTTGATTCAGATCCCAGGTGTGGATATGGCACCGTTTGGCAAGCATGCTGTGGTAGGCATCCCACATATAAAGTAGAGGAAGAAGGGCAAGGATGTTAGCTCAGGGCCAGTCTTCCTCAGGAAGAAAGAAAGAAGAAAAAAAGAAAAGAGGATTGGCAGCATATGTTAGCTCAGGGCTAATCTTCCTGGGGAAAAAAAACAACAACAACACTTCCTGATATATTATTCTCGTGATATGGTGTACTCTAAATAAATGTGAATCTCTTGGTGTATCTCATATGGTATTATATGGAATATATTTTAAAAATAGATTGCAAGTAATTTATACTAGTTCTACCTATGAACTACCTATGTAAACTATGTAAATATCATTTTAATCAACTTGGTAGTTCACAATATGTGATATTATTAACTATCATCAGATGAGATGAGATGAATTATATGAGGTGAATTATAACTTTTCTTAAAATTATATTCAGAGAAATTACTTCCAATCTATATCCTATTTACAGTGGTGTGTATGTGCATGTAACGAAACTTTTAAAAAAAGTATATATATATCTTTTAAAAAGAACTAAAGATAAGAATTTAGAGATGCACTTTGCTTCTTCAAGAGAGCTATACTGTTCAACATCTCTTTCTTTTCTTATTTTTCCTTCAAATAGGAAAAAGTGTTTAAACTTCAAGGAAAAGGAAGTTTGTGCTTGCATAATGGTTTCTTTCTATTTAAAGATACTTAGTTATTTTCACCCAAAGCTTTCATGCCATTTCCACACTATCTCATCAACTAGTCAATAAAGAATTATGTATAGAGCTATAATTCTTTTTTTTTCTAACTTCTGAATGTTTCTTTTTCTAAATTGAGCCATGACTCATACTTTTGTAATGTAGGCCTTGATGGATCAAACTCATACCCAGATGTTTGATATTTTTCCATACAGGTTATTTAGCACTGCATCTGTTTCACACTTTGAATCAGCAGTATAGAATCCATGGACACTTGGATAGGTTATATCTGCAGCGATATTTTTTAACATTTCTCTCATGAAATGAGAAAATGCTTTCATTTCATACATTTGCTTAAATGAGATATAAAAAAATTTAATAATTGTATAAAGTACTTCTTGTAGTGGCTGTGCTAATTGTAACTGGCAGATGTTTTGTGAAGTAACATGCATATTTTTTATGAGTTACCTATCCCTTAATGACTAGAAAATTGGATTAATCAACTTATTAGCATTTTTAATTATTACGGTTTTAAATAAATGTGCACTTTTTAAGCTGCCATCACAAAATCCTCTTAAAAAACCATGAACCAAACAAAGGAACATAAAGAATAAAACAATGAAGATAAAAGAAAAAAATCAATGAAATAGAAAATAAACTGAAACTGAGAACAATGACAATGCTAACAGATTAATCAAATTTATAAATTCCTATAAAATCTGATCAAAACAGAGAAAAACCCAAATGATCATCACCAAAGATCCTAGGCATGAAAATAATAAAATTATTTATAATGTTTTGCCAATAAATTTGACTACATAGACAAATTCATCAAAAACCCTAATACTAACTCAAACAGAATAGAAAATCTGAATAGTAATATGTCTTATAAGTAAATCATTATTTAAAAAAATAAAGAGAAATATTAGGTCCAAATGGTTTCCCATAGATTTCTCTCATATTTTTAAGAAAGAAATACCATCAAAGTTGTGAATTTTTTTCCAGATTTTAGCAAAGAAAGAACTAATTTTATGTAGCCAACATAATCTTCATACCCAAAGCTGACAAGCACCTTACAAAACCCAGAAAGAAAATATCTGAACAATACCTCTAATAAACATAGATGCAAAAATCTTTAACAAAATAAATTCAACAATATATAACAAGAATAACATATGATGATAAAGAGAAGTTTATTCCATAAGAAAAAGAGTAATTTATCATTTTAAAATTTATTATATAATTTACAACATTAACAGGAAAATGAAGAAAACTCATGTAATCAACAAGGCAGAAAAACTTCACAAGTGAACCAGGACCAATTATTGATGGGAGAAAAACTTAGCCATACAGGGGAACTTCCGTTATCTGAAAAAATGTATAGAAAAATGTATCTAACATTGAGGTATTGACAGCTTTCTGTCTGAGATCAAGGGTAGTCACTACCAACACTTCAATGGTATGATAATAGAGATCATAGAGAGTGAAATAAAGCAAGAAAATAAGACCTAAAAGACACAAGGATAGCTGGATCATATGGTAGTTCTAGTTTTATCTTTTTGAGGAATCTCCATACTGTTTTCCAAAGTGGTCATATCAATTTACATTTCCACCAGCAGTATACAAAAGTTCCCTTTTCTCCATATCCTCTCCAGCACTTGTTATTTCTTGTCTTTTTAGCTCTGCGTATTTATCCAAAGAACACGAAAACACTATTTCAAAAAGATATATGCACCCTATGTCCACTGTAGCATTATTCACAATAACCAAGATTTGGAAACAACTTAAGTGCATTTTGACAGATGAATGGATAAAGAAGATGTGGTCTATATATACAATGGAATACTGCTCAGCAATCACAAAAGATGAAATCTTTCTATTTGTAATAGCATGGATGGATGTGGAGGATATTATGCTAAGTGAAATAAGTCAGACTGAAAAAATCAAATACCATATGTCTTCACTCATATGTGGAAGATAAACAAACAAACAGATACAGAAAACAGATTGGTGGTTACCAGAGGGAAAGGGGGACAGGGAGGGTGAAAGGGGTAAATGTGCACATTTGTAAGGTGACAGGTGGCAAATAGACTTTTGGTGGTGAACGTGATGTAGTCTATATAGAAGTCGAAATATAAACATGTACAACTGAAATTTATACAATATAATAAACCAATGTTACCTCAAAGAAGAAAAATAAAAGACATGGATAAAAAAGATACAAAACAATTTTGCCTTCATTTTTCTAGAAATATTTGTTTAAAATTTGAGATCTTACATAGACATTCACCTGTGCACTTTTCCAAAGTCATTCTCTGTTTTGGGGGAAATTCATAATGGTGATTTAACCATGATATTCACAGATATTAATAATTTTTAAATGTTTTTTCATTTGTTAAACATATCCACAAGTAAGACCTTTACTGAGCTACTTTGAAGAGTTTTCTTGTTAGTAAGTGTTTTTGGCAAAAACAGTAAAAATTATCACTAGTTGATTAGTAGATGCTCTCAATGACAGGGTTTTAACTTCAAATGTATACTTCTGCTACCAGACAATAAAAACACTTGAACTTTCTCAGAATACATTTATGAACTGTTTTTACTTGACAATACTACAAGTAGACTTAAAAATTCTTCAAGAAGAGATATTTATTTATCTTGTTTAGGTTGTTTTGCAGAGAAGGTTTAGGGTAAGATAAATCCGTGTTTTAAATATTACCCTTTTCAAATAGTTCATTGAAAGTATCCTGGTGTATTTTTAGGATGGAAATACATAAGGCACTTCTTCAACATTGTTGACTTCATTCTTCTATATCAGCAAAATTATTTAGAATGATTGAGAATGCTTTAGTGGTAAAGATGATTAAGAAGATCCCTGAAATTCCAACCTATGAAAAACACAGCTAACTCCAGTTTTGTGAAATTGGTTTCCCTGAGACTTGGGATTTTTTACATCATGACTGGACATCCTCATGTCAATGCTGAGTAAGTATCAACAAGGACATTCAAAAATAGAAAAATTTGGACTAAATAATTACTAAGATTCTTTCTAATTCTAAGGTCCCTTTATTTGGAGACTGAGTCAACCATTCTGTGAGTCATTCAGCTTTCTTTACAACAGTGATGGCTCTCACTCAATCAATTGAATCTCTGCAAGATTGGTCTGATGTTACTGAAAAATAATATATCAATCAGGTCTTGGCCCATGAATTTCTGCTGTCCGAATGATTAGATGGGTTTGGCAATAAACCAATGTGTTCTTTTGCATGCCAATTGGCTATTGCTATGGTCAGAAATACCTAAATATGCAACAAATTGGAAAAATTTTATCTTGACATTTGTATATAGCCTACTACAGATGGAATACAACTTCGAATGATACACACTAGCATCATAAAACACAATGGTTAAAATAAAGACTAAAATTTGTCAAGAATGGAAGCTAACCTTTTGAGAAAATTAAAGTTTATATGCTTAGATCTCACCTATCTGTCATTAACAAATATTATTTTACCATGTGTCAAATAAAGAAAAACCGTGACTATTTCACATATTTATATTGTGCAAATAAAATGAATAGTATCTGAATTTGAATAGACCCCCCCCCTTGTGTGTATGGAATTTTAATAATAATAAATTTATATTGAAAGCAAATAAGGAGTAAACACACTTGAGCTCAACCAAGAATGAGTTTCTCCTCCAGCAGACATTTGGCAAAATCAGGAGACATTTTTGGTTTTCAACAAAATATGGGGAGATCTCTATTGTAAACTAGTGGGTAGAGGCCAAGGATGCTGCTAAGCATCTTTCAATGCCCAGAAGCTTCACACAAAATAAAGAATCATCCTGCCCAAAATGACAGTGATTCTGAGGTTGAGAATCCCTGAGTTAAATACTAAAAAGTTATCATACTAGTTGAAAGTGTGTTTTGTTCATCTTTTTAAAAAAGAAATTTCAGTTAATTTATTGAGAGAATGTAAAGTAAGCATGGAGCAGAGGAGTTGCACACAGCTAAAGTATAGACAATTTTATTTGGGGAGCACTATTTTTGTAATTCACGTGAACAGATAACAGAGAGGAAAAAGTTAGTAGAAATGACCTTTTCACAGAGAGGAGAGGATGGCTGGATATAATTTATCTGGGAAGTAATAAGGTCCCACAAATATAAATAGCTTAGGAAATTGTTAATGAGCATTTGCTATTAGGCTGAGATTCAGCTGACAATTGGTCCTTTGCTTTCACTACTTTTAATAGTATCTGTAAGCATGACGGTAGGCAAATTCACAGTTGTCCCTGGATTATCTTAGTCCACAGGCTCCTTAAGATTTTGGAGTTTGAGGGACTTTTTTTTCATTTTTGTTTCTGTGTTTTTAGTTATCAGCATTTATTTAGTCACAGAAATTCTTGAACAATTAATTGGAAAGCAAATCTCATTTCGTCAATTCAACATTCCTGCAGATTTTCTGATGCAATGTCAAGGAAAGTGGAGTCACTTTTCTATATCTGTGTTCTTTCTTCCCCATACAAATCGGAAATCAGTTGTTTTTAAAACTGAGTATCATTTGGACAATATATAATCCATACATTTTCTATACAATTTGTTTACCAGAAAAATAATTCAGAACAAATGTAATATGGCACAAATTCCCCAAGGTTATTCAATAATTCTTTTTTTTACGTGCCATTAAATATCAAATAAGGTGATAGAAAGCTGCAAAAGTTCAAATAAACTTTAAATTTCCAAAGGAAATTACAATACCTTTTTGTTAAAAAAGTGATTGTGTTAGTCTGCTCGATTTGCCAAAACAAAATACCATGGACTGGATAGCTTAAAAAACAGAACTTTTGAGGATGGCCTGATGGCCGAGTGGTTAAGTTTGCATGCTCCACTTCAGTGATCCAGGGTTTCCCCGGTTGGGATCCTGGACGCAAGCATGGCACCACTCGTCAGACCTCATTGAGGTGGCATCCCACATGTCACAACTAGAAGGATCTGCAACTAAGATATACAACTATATCTGGGGGGAATTGGGGGAGATAAAGCAAAAAAAAAAGACCTAGAACTTTATTTTCTCACACTTCTGGAGGTTGGAAGTTCAAGATCAAGGTGCCAGCAGTGTTAGTGTCTAATGAGGTCTCACTTCCTGGCTTGCAGATGGCCTCTCTATTGCTATGACCTCACCTGGCCTTTTCTTTATAGCACACAGCCTACACCTTAGGAGGGAGAGAGCTCTTTGGTGTCTCTTTCTCTTCTTGAAAGGACATCAGTGTTATCAGATTAGAGGCCCATTCTATGAGCTCATTTAACCTTAATTACCTCCTTAAGGGTCCTATCTCTAGATACTTGGGTTTTCCACTGTTACACTGGGGATTAGAGCTTCAACATGTGAATTTTGGAGAGGCACAATTCAGTCCATAAGAGCCAAATATGATTCTTCTGTTGTCCAAGTTTGTGACAATCCATAAAATAACAACAATATAAGTAAAACTTCCATTTATTTGTAAAAATATGATCATCCTATTGGTTAGCAGATACAGTGCTAGTCTATCAGGGTAAAGTAGAGGGCAAGACAGTAACAAACACTGACATCTTGAAACTGATAGCTTAGTAGGAAAGATTTTTGAAGAAGCATAGTGATATCATAAAATATGTGTTTATTCCTATATGTTTGGAGATTTCAGGGTGGGAAGAAAGGATGTTCTTAGACATTGTCTTATATTCATGTTTTTAAATGCAAGGTAAGGTTGTGAAGATGGAGAGGGGCAGGGTTGGTTGTACAGAGGGCTTAGAGGACAGTAGAGAGAATTGGAAAATTAATTAGTTTCCTTGAGAGGGCAAGAATAAAGAAAGAAATACAGTAACATTGTGAATCATTGTTGAAAATCCAGTTAAAGCTGTAACTATAAATTTATAATAATCATAAATTTGAACTCTGCTTCTATTTTATCATACTCAAAGACAGAAAAAAATAGACAAAAATAAAAACAGTAACAATAATGATGATAGCTGAAACTATTAAATACTTACCTTGTAGGCAATGTGCTGAAGACTTTTACTGTATTGTTTTATTCTTTTTATCATAATTCTATGAAATATCTACTATTACTATCCTCATTTGATGGTTGAGCAAACTGAGGCTTACAAAGATTTGAATAATTCTCCAAGTAAAGATTTATCTAAGGGAAGAATGCAAGTAGGTTGACTTCAAAAACAGGACTCTTAGGCCCTTTACTGTTTCTTCCAGGGTCAGAATTTTGGCAGGTGCATGTGATATGACATCAGAGATATAACAAAACTAAATCATCCACAGGAGTAATTGAAAAGATAAATCATGCAATATTTGCTAAATGAGGCTGGAAGTAAACACTAAAGAAAGATTTAGACAGGGGAAGGTCAATGGTTTTTAAGTAGAATAAAGGGGAAGTAAAACTGAGTTTGGAGTACTTAGTCAATGGAACGGAGGAGAAAGAGGTGTGACATAGTTGGAAGTTTAAATTATTGATTATTTTTGGTGACACTATTTCTGAAGAAAAATATAAAATTATAATTTCTGAAATCACAATGAGGACAAGCGAGGAGAAATTCATTGGAAAATATGAGGTCAAAAATCCTAGATGCCAAAATCCAGAGGCCAGGGTATTGAAAGATTATCAATGAACATCAAATGCACTAAAAATGTTGTCAGGATCTGATGTGTCTGCCATCCATACCCAAATCATCAATGAATTAAAAGATGGGGAGTTGGCTAACCCAATATTAATGATAACGTGCTAAAAAAATACTTCTTTTTTATACTCTAGGTGGAGGAGAAATGATATAGAAGCAGTAGCAAGTGTCAAAGACAAGATCTTCATTCTTGCTCTGAATTATAAAGTGTTTGAATAAATAAATATTTTCACTTGATGATTACAGAAGAAGTGTCCTCTGGGAATAGTCAGGTATCATTTGAAAAATAAGATGAAGGAAGTGTTCAGAAAATGGGGTGAGGATATGATGTTGGTTGATTATAGACCAGGAATTTCAAGAGATTAGTTGAAGATGGAAAAGGAAAGTAGTCATGAAATGTAGAGTAAAAGAGAGAAGTTGAAATGGAGCAAGGGCCTGATAGTTTAGTACATCATCAATTAAAGAAGCAACTTGCGTGGTAACTGGAAAACAACAAACAACAGCAAACAGTAATGTTAGGCACGATGAAATTAAATTTAACAGTCTTTAAGAAGGTTCTACATGGGCACCTTACAGACTGTAGCTGCGACTTTGAAATGAGGCCTAGTTAATATGATATAGGCTTGTGGTATTGGCATTAATTTTCTTCACGGTCTGCTAGTGTTGGCAAATGTAGTAAGGATGGGGTTGCCAGAAAGCAACAGGAAAGCAAAGGTGAGTCATATCACTCTTCATCTGAGTTTGGGGGCTGAGGCTGATGTTGACAGAGGCCCAAAGGTTCATTCTTTCTGGTATGATAAGATTTTCTCTCTCAAGGCCCTGTTGGGTGGTAGGAAGTATTCCACTCAGTAACATCATGGTCACTGCTGGACAGTCTCAGGTCTTCATTCCTTTCTGTTCTGCAGTACAATGGTTCTGCCTTGGTATGTATGAAATGTATTTTGTGGAATTGCCATATTTATTTATAAAATCTACACTGAATAATGTTGCAACAGTTATCTTTCTTCCCAAGTAGAAATCTCCCAGGATTTGTATTCCTTGGGCTTTGTTCAAAGAAATGTTTCTCTAGAGAGGTCCTATTTCAATTTTCATTCCCTCCTCTGTCAGAAAGAACACTAGACTATTTGCTTTCTTTATAATTATGTTTCTAGATGCAATCTATAAGTAAATATGAACAGATTAATCATAATAGTGGCTATAATTGTATCACTTACATGTTTATAAATGTATTAGCATATGAAGAAATAAATTACATTTATTTTACAATGTTTTCATATATTTTATTCCATTTGATCTTCGTATTAACTTAATAATTTATCCATTCACTCATGTACTCCATAAAAAATTATTGAATGTTATATGTTTGGAATTCTCTGGTTACTGTGGATTGAAAGGTAAATAATAGATGACCATTACCCTAGAGAGGCAGCTTTATAAGTGCACAATGTAAATCAGTGTAATAAGAGAATTATGTACAAATAACACAATACTAACAGAAGAAAGAGTGATAGTCTGTCAACAGCCCTGCCTGATTTTCTTGCACTTCATTTTATTGTGCTTTACAAATATTCTGTTTTTTGCAAATTGAAAAATTTTGGCAACTCTGCATCGGGCAAGTTTATCTGCACCATTTTTTCAACAGCATTTGCTCTCTTCCTGTCTCTGTGTCATATTTATGTAATTCTTGCAATATTTCA